>NW_028166494.1:122500-227177 GCF_964263955.1 Coregonus lavaretus | reverse complement strand
TACCAGTAGGCCTATGGTCTCATGAGTCTTCTCAAGAACCCCCTGTGGATAGACCAAGTATCCCCAGGGGTCCTAGTATCCCTGGTTGGGAACCACTGCATAAAGGATACATTTTTATATTAGACACAGAAGGCTGAATCCTTACCTGATACATGTATGTATAACTTGGAAGGTGGGTTTAAATCATGCATTGATTTTACCCTCCTCTGACTGGGAATGTAGTAATTGCTATACATTAATCAGTTGAGTGAGCGTTAAGCGACTGACAGACGACCGTCACGTGTGGTTATCTCCTTCTGATACGTGTCTGTGTGTGTCTGTGTGTGTGCCTACATGTCTGCCTACTAAAGCACTGCTGTTAGGCTGAACGTAGCATAGCGCTAGCTAGCGTGACCTCAAGGCACCTGATTCTGCACGCTGGCCTAGATTTGTGGCAGCTCTGAGTTCCAGGCAGGCAGCAGTACGTGGCACGTTCTGACTTGTCGAGCGAGAAGAGAAAATCTGCTGTCACTGTGTCCCCATAATTCTGCTCTTTATAAGGAAGTAGATATTTGTCAGTGTAGTGATATGGCTCTAAAGTATTCTACACTACATACACTAGTTAATTAAAACCAGAAGACCGCTTTCCATCACTCTAGGGTTGGAAATATTGTAAAGAGCATTTCAAATGTGAATGTCACACATCGCCACTAGAGCAGTTAGTGCACTCCAGCATAAGTGCTTCGACTAGCCCCTGACCCCAGTACAGTTCATATTCCTCTGCCTATTATACTGGGGCGGGTTGCCTTGAACTAGCCCCTGACCCCAGTACAGTTCATATCCCTCTGCCTACTATACTGGTGTGGGGATGCCTTGAACTAGCCCCTGACCCCAGTACAGTTCATATCCCTCTGCCTACTATACTGGTGTGGGGTTGCCTTGAACTAGCCCCTGACCCCAGTACAGTTCATATCCCTGCGCCTACTATACTGGTGTGGGGATGCCTTGAACTAGCCCCTGACCCCAGTACAGTTCATATCCCTTCACCTACTATACTGGGGCAGGGTTTTCTTGGGGACTGTCAATAGGCGACGGAATTGTCTCTGGTGTGTGAGGTATGTGTTCTGAGATGTTTTATGAAAAGAAACTACAGTACGTGACTCTTGTGTATTGTGGACTGAGGAGTCCATATTCCTGTATTGACCTCAGAAAGACCACCTTTGTGACCATTTCTGTTGAGGACCCAAAAGAAAACCTTCAAATCTGTGTGTGTCCAGGTGTAACTCGTTCATGGGGAACTCTGTGGTGCAGAAGAAGCCCCCGTCCAAGCCCAAGAAACCCCATCTGTCAGGGCACAAGGCCAGCAGCGGCTCCAGAGTGCCCCAGCCCAAGAGGGTGGAGGAGGTGTACGGGGCCCTCAAACAAGGCCTGGAGTGAGTACATACACGCACAGAAACATGCATGCACGCATGGCACACACACACACACACATGCACATGCACACACTCATACTCACTGATGATCCCAATTCCTTATCTCTTTTGCTCACACACATACACACACATTCTCTTTCCCTCCCACTCTCCTCACTCAAACAAGCTGTCATTCCCTCACCTCTCATAGTTTCCATCCCTTGGACACACACACACACACACGGCCCATATGATAACCTGGTGATATGTGAGAGCTTTATTGTAAGCTGTGGCCTCTCTCTCTCTCCCTCTCCCCCCTCCATCCCTCCCTACAACTTCCCTCTCTTCCCCTCCTCTCTTCTCCCTCTTCCTCCACCCTCTCCTCCTCTCTCTCTCTCCCCCTCCTTCTCTATCTCTCCCCCTCCTTCTCTCTCTCCCTCAGTGAGTATCTGGAGGTATACCAGACTGAGCTTGATAAACTCACCTCTCTGATGAAGGACATGAAGAGGAACTCCAGACTGGTGAGACAGGATGTGAGCTCACCATCATCACCATCACCACTACCACTGACTGTAGTGTAGGCTCAATCCTAAATCAACCCCTAGACCCTACACCCTATGCCCTTGTTGTAGTGTAGTACTTCTCAACCCAGTCCTCAGGGACCAACCTGTCATTTCACTTACTGTCTCTATCCCAACACTAGCACACCTGATTTAACTAGTCTACAAATCATCAAGCTCTTGATTATTTGAATCAAGTGTGCTACAGTGTTGGGGTTAGATCAAATATGTGAAACGGCTGGTTGTCCCAGAGGACTGTGTTGAGTAACACTGCTAATGTAGCTAGCTACACGTCTCCTCATTCTAATTGGCCTGATAACCATTTTGTTAATGATGTTATTTCTTCACCATGACATCTCACATGTGGTAATGAGCGATTAAGCTGCCTCTCATCTAGTTCTGTAGCTAGTAGCTACTACGCTAGTCAGACAGCAAACACATTTCAGCTCCTCTAACCAAAGACATCTTCTCTCACTGGGAGGAAGCTGTTTTAAAAGAAATCATATTCCTTTTGTTGTCAGACAAATGCAATCTGCTTTGCATTAATGGAATAGTTGTGAGCTGTGCCTCCATATGCTGTGCAGTAGTAACACTATCTACTGTGTGTGTTTTTTTCCCCAGGGAGTCCTGTACGATCTTGACAAGGTGAGTGAGTTGTGGGGAGGGCACCATGCCTAACCTGTCTGTCTGAGTGGGGATGGATATTTGATGTGTGTCTGTGTGTGTGAATAACTTCTCTGACAGGAAAAGAGAGAGGGGGATTAGATTACCATAAATGAGTCTGCTCTCGGTTGAAAGTGTGACATGTTTGATCATTGAAGATGTTACCCTCTGTTTTAACTTCTGTCACAGACAGCTTAAAGGCGTAGATGCACAATTTACTGACAGTATCTTCTCTTGTCAACAACACAATGTAACTCTAGCTTGTTCTATTTCTGTCTGCAGCAAATCAAAACCATCGAGAGGTATATGAGGCGGTTGGAGTTTCACATGAGCAAGGTAGGTATTTGCATAATAGCAGAGCATATTGTGTTACTGTACTGCTTTGGATAGATTCTTCTGTAGCCCAATCTGTGGTGCTTCAAACTGAGTCTATGCTTCTGAAAACCTGGAGCAAAAATGAAGAGAACATGAAGTGCTTTAGAGAGGGTTTAAACTCTGCTCTCTCCCCTCCTTCTTTGCCCCTTGTGCCACCCCCACACGCCAACACACACTGGTATCGTTAACAACATAACACCTCAACCAGGCTTCCCACGCACTAGCAACAGCAGTTTGAGTGTTGCTATGGATCCTTCAATCATAGCTGAGTCATACAATTTTCTATATTGACATTTTAGTCATTTAGCAGACGCTCATATCCAGAGCGACTTACATGAGCAATTAGGGTTAAGTGCCTTGCTTAAGGGCACATCGACAGATTTTTCACCTAGTCGGCTCGGGGATTAGAACCAGCGACCTTTCGGTTACTGGCACAACGCTCTTACCCACTAAGCTACCTGCCGCTATACACATACAGACGCATACAAACATCCACAACATTACCCCTGCCCAGACCCACCTGCTCACAACCCCATCTCCAGCGCCCGCATCACTCTCCGCCACATGGCCTCAAACTGCACCATTTTGTTTCTCTCCGTTGCTTAGACATTTAGATAATAAAGCTTTGACCTTTCCATTGTGTTAACGATGGAGGATTGGTTGATTTACAGTTTTTAAGTATACATTTTTTCAAGATGATTGACGATAAAAGTATCGTCCAACCCATCGGGTATCTCACTGCACCCTCATACGCCATGTCTTGAAATATGCAGACAGACGGATTAAAAGTAAATTGACATTGTAATACTTCTGACAGCCAACTTTCTAGCTCCGCCCGTAGCTTTTGGACTTTATAGCATTCCCAGAAAGCATGGATTATTGAGTCATTATTAGTTTTACACTTAAGACATGACTCTGCCATTGTGCTCTAGAATTTGTGAATTTTGTCTCTAGTGTAATACATTTGATACATTAATTTATACTGGATTAAGCGTACATTTTTGTTAATTGTAATTTCGTTAGTTATGTTCCAACATTCCCTCCATCTTGTGCCTCTTTTTATCGCTCCATACTCTGAGTCAGACTGTCTGTGTTGTGTGACTCTGGCATTGACCACTTGACCTCTCAGACGTCTCAAATGTTTTTGCTGAGAGCCAAGGCCTTGAACACACACACACACATCCTGTTAATATTAATCGACCTGACACCTCGGAGTCCCCCTGGCTATACTCCCTTCAGGGGTTGCCAGATTGGGTGGCATTCTACCCTGCCATGTCCCTGTTGTTGACAGATTGGGTGGCATCCCTGCCATGTCTCCTCTAAGGTTCCTCTCCAGTAGCCCTGTTGTGTGTGTGCCAAACCTGCAGTGGAACATAGCAGAATGAATACTAGTCAATAACAACACAACACACAAACCAAAATCAGCCCCTGTGCCGAAGGTAACCATGGAAACATGGAGATGTCGGCTTTGAGGCTTCTGAAGATCTCTGAAGAGCCAATCATTGTGACGTAAAACATTTTTACATACACACACACAGACCCCTCTACACACGCACCAAAAGGTTTTTGAACTCTGTGTATTTCCAACCTTTGAAAAAAACAACGCTATCTCTCCTTTCATTACTTAAGATGATGAAATGTTCCTTTTGCCTTTCAACAGATGTGTGCTGCCTGTGTGATTCATTAGTGTTGTGCGCTACCATTACCTGCTCTGTTTTGTTATCCCTCACAGCTAGCATTGTTACACCTAGCATTGTTAGCACTGAGCGCTACCGTTTCCCACTTGATTTGTTATCCCTCACAGCTAACATTGTTAGCGTTGACACCTACTTAGCATTGTTAGCATCTGAGGCGGTGGGTGTTGAATCTAGGTCGAAGCAATCCTCTGGAGCAATTGACAAGCCCCTTGTGGCTTAGTGAGAGAGAGAGAGGAGAGGGGGGAAAGCGGGAGAGTATAGGAGGGATTGAGGGAGAGAGCTGTGGTGCTGTGAGGCGCTAATGAGGGCTATTTGGGTGAGGGCGGGGAGGTGTTTGAAACGAGACAGAGCGTGTGGGTTCTGTGTTGGCACCCTGTGGAGAGTCTAGAGGCCTCGGGGGACAGGACAGAGATCAATCGACTGGTCCTGTTTCTAGTCTGTGGGGGGGGGTGTCATGCTACTTACCAACACAGGGAGGGGTGGGGATGATAATGGTGCTGCCGGCGTGTGTGTGCATGCGTGGTGTTTGTTGTTGGCAATGTGTCTCCTCACACTCAAAACAGTCTTTGGCCTCCATTCAATACTCATTTGGTGCTCTGTGAACAGTTAGCACACATAGGCCTATGCACATTCTCATTACTACTGATGAATGACGTCCATTTGGAGTTCTTGAGATCTACGGGGGTTTTCTGAATAAGAACAACACAAACATTTCTCATATACAGTTTTGACCAATGCTGTAAGACTACTTTTTGTATTTTTTGTAAGTCGACAGCATGGTATTGTAAATTGGACAAGGGACAATGCATGCTGGGAGCATGAGTGTTCTAAAGTGGGAAGCCAGCTGATGCCTATCTCTGGGTGGCGGACAGCTGACACGCACACGGACACACACACACACCAACACAAAGCCAGCCCAGACATCAGCAGATATCTATCTAATGAGATCAATCTGAATAAAGAACTCAGCCAGGAGAATCACCAGACTGACTAACTGTCCTCTGAAACACTGATGATGTCAGGGAATTAAATCTACATCCATAGCCTGCCTCATCACCACAGGGAGAAGAGGAGATCAAATCAAACCCTGCTTTGTGGTGCCGTGGCGTTTCAAGCGTTAATGTTCCTCAAACTCCTCAAATATTGACTATACATTTTAACAGGAATTCTAACATTTTAACAGCTGTTTTGGATCTGACATAGCCTAATACAGACAGAAGAATGTCTGTTTTATAGCCACTATGCTGCATCAGTTGGGCTACAGGTGATAATGCTTATTGCTAATAGCACATCTGATAATATAGATCATGCATAGGCTATATGCGTGGTTCAATATGTTAAAATACATTTTACATCATTTTTACCAATATGTTATTGGGCCCATTTCAGGAGGTTGAAATTATATTTTAGATGGTGTCAGCATCATTCTAGTTTCATACATTTTGGAGTAGAACGTCCTTTGAAAAAGTCACCAGAACTGAGCTTTTTAGACCTTTTCATAAAAATTATCCCAGGGAGGACCCCGGTCCCCCTAAGCAAGAGGACTGGAATTGGTCAAAATCGCAGTTTAATACATGTACAAAAGGATCCTCTGGTCATGGCTTTCTTACATGAAAGGGGAGGTTAACTTGGCCCCAGACAATCAAATCTTGATTTACTTAAATGTCAATCATGGGATATTTTTTTTTGCTTTAACCCCTGGTCAACGCACTCCTAACACACATTTGACGCAAGCCCTTGTGTGTCAGCCAGGGTTGGGCTCAATAGAATTGAAGCCAGTCAATTCAGAAAGTGATTTTTTTTATTTTATTTTTTATAAATAGCTTCTACTTCTCAGTATGAGAAGTCTTTGAAAATTAATGCACTCTTTTTGATTATTTAATTGTAATTTACTTCCTGAATTGACTGCCTTCATTTAGAATTGAGCCCAACCCTGGTGTCACCAGTAACTGTGCAACAGCGAGGTTTGCGACACACAACACAGTGCCAGGGGCACACACACACACATACAACAGCGTACACACATCACCCGCGGTGGCTGTTGACAGGAAGGTAGTAGGGCAGGGCCAAACAGGAAGTGGTGATTGTGACAGGGGTTGGTGAGAGGAACATGAGGGGAAGGGGTGGGGACAGTCACCTCTTTATCTTGTCCTTTTGAAGAAAGGAAATTAATAGAGCCTGAAAAGAGGACTATAAATAGATAAACAGGGTTATTTTGAAGTGTGTGTTTGTTTGTGTCTCTGTGTGTGTGTGTTTGTAGGCGCGTGTGTGTCACTGAGTATGTGTGTGTCTATGTCGCTGTGTGTTGTGTAATTGCGCTCGGACTAAGACCAACCCAGCTGGACACAGAATGGCCACCCCTCAGGGTGCCAGCTGCAAGGGGCTACTAACCCATCGCCTATCAGAGATGAGAAGCTGTAAATTATGCACAACCATCCCGGTTTCCTTTCTACAACACATCAGGCAGTCCAAAGTGATGCCTGCCCTGTCTGCAGATGAGAGGTGTAATTGGGAAGCAGGTGGCATGAATCAGCCCTGTGATGTTGCCCTGCTTAGATTTGTGTCTGTGTTGCGTGCATGTGTGTGCCTGTGCCTACCGGTGCTGCCCAGCCCTCATTACTGAGATGAGGGCAGGAGATTGAAGGCCAGAAAGCTGGGACTGGCAGGTGGCTCCTATTCCCTTTTGGGGACATGTGTGTGAAGGGGCGGTACTCCCATGGCTTATGAATTAAAGGGTAGGTAGCATAAACGTAACATATGGATTTGCATTAGTGTGCGCATCAAAAGTCACAATGCAAAGTTACACCTCACTTTTCTATTTTTCGAGTTATTACATAAAACCGATCAGAATTCAGAAGAATGCCGAACTCATGTCGAAAAATGTTTTCCTGGTGTGTGGAGGACCCGGAAAGCCAGCCTATTCCCTATAATGTAAACTCCAACAGAAATAACTTAAAATGTATAACTTCAAATTAAGCTAAATCCTTTGCACTCATGACTACTGGTTTCAACTTAATTTTCAGCCAACTTACAAGCAAATATTTGATGAATTTATTGTTACAAGTCAACTTGCAAGGTTGCTAGCCAACTAGCCTGCTGAGGTTAGCCCTACTAGCCTGCTAACGTTAGCTCTACCAGCTTGCTAATGTTATGCATGAGCCAGCCAGTTGCTATCAACACCTAGCTTACAGCGACATTAAATTAAACCAACGTTTTGGAAATACATAACGCCATCTAATCAGTTATCAAAGAATGTTAGCTAGCTGTATGCATTTATCTTAGCCAGCCAGCTAACAGTAGCTACTGAGCCAACTAGTTATTAGTCTAGCCAACCATCACGGTTAGAGACCAGCTAGAACACAACTAACACAACTAAAACCGCAGATTAAAAGCGAAGAGAGAGCAGAGACTTACAGATTGATGGCTGGGGCCCATCCGATGGTAGAACTTTTAAAAGAGTGCAGGATGAGTTAGCTACCAAAGCTATTTCACAGAGAAAAGTTGACAAAACAAAAAAGAGAACAGACGAGGTACTACACAATTAGAGCAAGCACATTTTGAGCCCACGGCAAGAAGGCACCAGAGCCTGCCATGCTAACGGGTTCCCACTACATAACACAGCCACAAAGTCAGTGAAGAGGATGCTAACGTTTGCCAGCTTGAGCTAACTACCGAGCTAACTATACTGTATATAAAGTGTTTATATACAGTATATATGTACACTGAGTGTACAAAACATTAGGAGCACCTTCCTAATATTGAGTGTTACCCCCTTTTGCCCTCAGAACAGCCTCAATTTGTCGGGCATGGACTCTACAAGGTGTCGAAAACGTTCCACAGGGATGCTGGCCCATGTTGACTCCAGTGCTTCCCACAGTTGTCAAGTTGGCTGGATGTCCTTTGAGTGGTGGACCATTCTTGATACGCATGGGAAACTGTTGAGCGTGAAAAACCCAGCAGTGCTGCAGTTCTTGACACACTCAAACGGGTGCACCTGGCACCTACTGACAATTTTTAGGGCCTTCCTCTGACACCGCCTGGTATAGAGGTCCTGGATGGCAGGAAGCTTGGCCCCAGTGCTGTACTGGGCCGTACGCACTACTCTCTGTAGTGCCTTGGGTTCGGAGGCCGAGCAGTTGCCATGCCAGGAGGTGATGCAACCTGTCAGGATGCTCTCGATGGTGCAGCTATATAACTTTTTGAGGATCTGAGGACCCATTACAAATCTCCTGAGGGGAAATAGGCTTTGTCGTGCCCTCTTCACGACTGTCTTGGTGTGTTTGGACCATGATAGTTTGTTGGTGATGTGGACACCAAGGAACTTGAAGCTCTCAACCTGCTCCACTACAGCCCCGTCGATGAGAATGGGGGCGTGCTCGGTCTTCTTTTTCCTGTAGTCCACAATCATCTCCTTTGTCTTGATCACGTTGAGGGAGAGGTTGTTATCCTGGCACCACATGGCCAGGTCTCTGACCTCCTCCCTATAGTCTATGTCATGGATGTTTAGTTTTTTTAATGTTTTGTACACTCAGTGTATATTCTACATTATCTAGGTGAAATTATGTTCCCTCTTATACTGAACAGCAGTAGAGATCTTGTCCTGATTGTCCTGTTGTCTGTTTGGGATCTGGGCTTATCCTCCTGTTCTGTGATTGGCCCTCCCCTCCCCTCAGAGAGTACTACATGTGTTTGATGTGGCCAGGCTGTAGGTCTGTGTAGTATAATCTCTGCCCTGCTAGTCCCTGGTGTAATGTAGAGGGGAAGGGTAAATCCACTACAGCCCAGATGAGCCATATCGTAAGAGGATTTCATTTAGTCTTAGAGACTCTCCTTTCTTAGCGGGCCATGAATGATGCGGTAGATATGTGTGCATGGACATTATAATAATATTTTGGTTGCGATGTTTTGGGGCTAAAGACATCGTCTGGGTCCCCTCTTTCCTGATGATGTTTTGGGGCTAAAGACATCCTCTGGGTCCCCTCTTTCCTGATGATGTTTGGATGTTTTGGGGCTAAAGACATCGTCTGGGTCCCCTCTTTCCTGATGATGTTTTGGGGCTAAAGACATCCTCTGGGTCCCCTCTTTCCTGATGATGTTTGGATGTTTTGGGGCTAAAGACATCCTCTGGGTCCCCTCTTTCCTGATGATGTTTGGATGTTTTGGGGCTAAAGACATCCTCTGGGTCCCCTCTTTCCTGATGATGTTTGGATGTTTTGGGGCTAAAGACATCCTCTGGGTCCCCTCTTTCCTGATGATGTTTGGATGTTTTGGGGCTAAAGACATCCTCTGGGTCCCCTCTTTCCTGATGATGTTTGGATGTTTTGGGGCTAAAGACATCCTCTGGGTCCCCTCTTTCCTGATGATGTTTGGATGTTTTGGGGCTAAAGACATCCTCTGGGTCCCCTCTTTCCTGATGATGTTTGGATGTTTTGGGGCTAAAGACATCCTCTGGGTCCCCTCTTTCCTGATGATGTTTGGATGTTTTGGGGCTAAAGACATCCTCTGGATCCCCTCTTTCTTGATGGTGTTTGTTTGTGGGTTAAATCCACTTTTAGTAAGTTCCTTTTTAAACCTAAGAGGACAAAAGCCACTGAAGATTAAAGCCACTCGTGGATAAAGCTCACCCCTCGCTTGCCAGCTGTGTGTGTGTGTGCTCATGCCTACCTCAGCTGCTGTTACATAGTGTGTGTGTGTGTGTGTCCCTCTAAGGGTGTGAGCAGTCGAGCCCACAGAATGTGTTGTTTCCTCATTCTGTTCCCAGCCCTATAGCCCAACAGCCCAACAGCCCAACAGCCCTATAGCCCAACAGCCCAATAGCCCAACAGCCCTATAGCCCAACAGCCCAACAGCCCAACAGCCCAACAGCCCAATAGCCCAACAGCTCAACACAGTGTGTTTTCACAGTCACCCTGTCTTTCATTTCCTGGGGTGGTGGGTGGGTGACACACTGTTGTTTTGGACCCAGCAATATGGTGATAAGTTATCACAATCTCTAGATGGGTGTTTTGTTACGTTAATAACACTTTAAGGAAGTTCTTACCACAGAGAAAATATGATATATCAAACCAAAATTATTTATAGGAGTGTTGAGACTGTTAGCCTTACTCAGTGTGGTCTGGAAAATGAGTAGTTCAGTATATATGACATTTAGCTGACGCTTTTATCCAAAGTGACTTAGTCATGCTTGCATACATTTTAAGTATGGGTGGTCCCGGGTATCGAACCCACTATCCTGGCGTTGTAAGTGCCATGCTCTACCAACTGAGCTACAGTGGACCACCATGCAGTCTAATGGTAGTGTATTAATGCTGATTTCTCCCCTGGACTGCAGCATCGATCAGCAGGGCAGGCATCCCACCCTAGACTGACTGACACCAGCAGGTGTCAATCACTGACAGGCAGTCTCTGCCCACTCCCCCAAATCCCCATTCCTCAGATACCACTCTGAACTTGGTGGCCTGAATCCTATAGGGCAACGTTGGCACAGAGGGTCTGGCTACTGCACTCTCCTGCTGTACAATCCTTCTAAGATATTTGAGCTATATACATTTGTTAAAAATAGTTATAGAGAGTAAGGTGACATGGAGTCTTCATTGTTAGAATTCATTCTAATCCTTGTTAGTAGTCTTTTTCAATTCTCTCATTGGTTGTGGCTCAGCTCTTTTCAATCAGAGAGAGTTGTGGTTTAGCTTTATGTTTACCAGCTGCACAGATCAGCTGCACCCAAATAAACAGCTCAACACATACCAGGGGCGGGGCGGGATGGGAGTGAGGGTGTTGTGAGGGGTTGCGGTAGCGGTAGGGCGACCCTGGGGTACAGGGCTGTTGTGGTTGGGGCGGAGGTGGATGGGAGTGAGGGTGTTGTGAGGGTGTTGTGAGGGTGAGGGGTTGGGGTAGCAGTAGGGCGACCCTGGGGTACAGGGCTGTTGTGGTTGGGGCGGGGGTGGATGGGAGTGAGGGTGTTGTGAGGGTGTTGTGAGGGTGAGGGGTTGGGGTAGCAGTAGGGCGACCCTGGGGTACAGGGCTGTTGTGGTTGGGGCGGGGGTGGATGATGCTATGAGAGAAGCTGGGGCAGGGCAGGGTTTCTCTCTCTTAGTATCAAACATAGCAAAGATCCACAGAACCTGATATCATCATCATCAACCCCCTCAACTCCCCTCCTAGACGGAGTGTTCCACCCTTGAATTGGAGTGTCCCAGTCCCCTCCCTGACAACCGACAGCTCTTGCTATTTTCCTACTAAATTCATCTACTTTATCATCCTCCTCCCCCTTCACCACTTCTGTGGCTGCTATGATTGTCAAAGCGTTGGGGAATACGATTGGCCCATTTCCCCCCTCTGTTTTCCCCTAATGAGAACCTTAAAGACTGCGATGCATCAATATTTCACAGCTCCACGGCGACGTCTGAATATTTCCTTTTGATTTGGCCCGTTCCAGGTCTTTGTTTATGCCTGCCAGACAGTATAGTCTCCACAGACAGACATGCCTGCCAGACAGTATAGTCTCCACAGACAGACATGCCTGCCAGAAAGTATAGTCTCCACAGTCTCAGGACAGTCTCAGTACAGTAGGGAAGTCAGCACATTATAACATCACTCAGGCTCATAACAGGCAGAGTGAGGGATGGAGAGTGTTGGCTTGCATAAGTAAGCAAATGGATATCTCTCTCTCTCTATTCTGTCTCTCTCTGTCTCCCTCTCCTCCCACAGTGTCTTTCTCTCTGTCTTTCTGCTGGGTGTGTGGGTATTAGACAGCGCTGGCGGTACAGAATGAACTTAGTCGGCTCCCAAACGATCGCTAAACGCTGTCTGCCACTCTGCCACCATGGGAGTATTCCACAGGGTGACACAACATGAATGGGACGGCACACTACACTGCAGGCGCCGTTTACACAGCTCCATTCCCACAAGCCTCTCACTCTCTTCGCCTCTGTCTTCCTGTTCCCCCGTTCTCTATCCCCCCTCCCTTTTCTCTCTACAGTCCATGGGCCAAGCATAGTTAATATGAAGGGGGAAGTTGGTCAGTGTGCTGTGCTGCTGGGTTGGGAATGATCTAAATGTGCAGTTCTATGATGAAGGGTGTGGGTCTGAGACTGGACAGGGCTTGCTCATCAGTCTGTCAGACATGGTAATCTGTCTCCCCCGGAAGAGGGCTGGAGTGAGTCCTTCACATATACACCGCCGCTCTCTAGAAATAATCAGTCATCTGCCGACTGAATATTTAGTATCTTTATGTATGAGGGAGGATGGGTAGGATTTACACGCTTGTTTTAAGCCCAGGGCTTTTGTTTGTTGTATGGAACTTCACAAACTTCACAGGCTGTTATTGGATGATCAGTGCAGAGTGTGTAGTTTAAATGTATACTTTTATAAAGGTTATAAATCTGTAACTGTCTTTGATGTGTATACTTAATGCATTTGAAGTCTCTTAACCCTATTTTTGCTTTATAACAATTGTAATTCTGTATGCCGTGTCTATTGGATATATTTGTGTGTAACCATGTCCATGCTGTATGTTAAGTCTTTTAACCCTGTCTGTGCTGTATGGATTATAGTGTGTAACCATCTGTGTGCTGTGTTCTCTGCAGGTGGATGAGTTGTATGAGGTGTTCTGTATCCAGCGGAAGCTGAGGGAGGGAGCCAGTAAGATGAAGCAGGCCTTCTCTGCCTCTCCCTCCACTAAGGCCAGCAGAGAGAGCATATTAGAGGTCAACCGCAGATACAAGGAGTACACAGAGGTATGTATGGACCCACACACAAATCAGCCTATTTACCGGTGCTATATGATCACCCACTGAGATCTAACACAGCCTGGTGTCAAAGTTTTCTCCAGTTGTTTGTTTTTGAGCTGATCAGTCTCCTTTCCTCCCCAGAATATGAGCACATTTGAGGTGGAGCTGGAGAACCTGTTGGGGGAATTCCATATCAAAATGAAAGGTAAGACTGAGGCCAGTTAGGGTAGACCGAAAACAAACAAGCAATAATTTCACTGCCCAATTATCTCTCCGTCTCACTCTTTCTCCCCCCCCCCCTCCCCCCCTCTCTTCCTCACTCACCCACCCACCCCCTCTCTCTCTGCCCCCCTCTTCTCTCTCCTCTCTATCTCTCTCTCTCTCGTCAGGTCTTGCTGGCTTTGCTCGTCTCTGTTCAGGAGACCAGTATGAGGTGAGATTAATGAATATAAGACTTGACTCTCTCTTTCTCTGTCTTTATCATTCCTAACAGGCCCTCTCTGTATCACAAATAGACAACTATATCTTTCCATATCTGCAGACTGCCTCGAAAACGGCACTTATAAATAAATAAAAACAACTGTTTCTTAGCTTATCTCTGACTCCTTGGCCCTGCATCTATCTTTAACCTCTCTCTTTCTCTCACCCCCTCTCTCTTCCTCCTCTATCTCTCTACCCCTCTTTCTCCCTCTCCGCCCTCCCTCCATCTCTTTGTTTCTTTCCCTCCCTCCCTCCCTCCCTCCCTCCCTCCCTCCCTCCCACTCCTCTCTGTCTCCTCTCTCTCCCTCCCTCCCTCCCACTCCTCTCTGTCTCCTCTCTCTCCCTCCCTCCCTCCCACTCCTCTCTGTCTCCTCTCTCTCCCTCCCTCCCTCTCCCTCCCTCCCTCCCTCTCCCTCCTCTCTCTCCCTCCCTATGTTCTTCCCTCCCTCCCTCTCCCTCCTCTCTGTCTCCTCTCTCTCCCTCCCTATGTTCTTCCCTCCCTACCTCTCACTCCTCTCTGTCTCCTCTCCCTCCCTCCCTCCCTCCCTCCGTCAGATCTTCATGCGGTATGGGCGTCAGCGATGGAAACTGAAGGGGAAGATAGAGGTGAACTCCAGACAGAGCTGGGACGGAGAGGAGATGGTCTTCACGCCCCTCATCACAGACCTCATCAACATCAAGGTACAGCAAAATCAGTCAGTCAATCAATCAACCAACAAATCAATTATATTTATAAATAAATATTTATGTCAACATTCTTCAAAGTGCTTTACAGTAACCCAGCCTAGAGTACAGTAACCCAGCCTAGAGAACAGTATCCCAGCCTAGAGTACAGTAACCCAGCCTAGAGAACAGTAACCCATCCTAGAGAACAGTAACCCAGCCTAGAGAACATTATCCCAGCCTAGAGTACAGTAACCCAGCCTAGAGAACAGTATCCCAGCCTAGAGTACAGTAACCCAGCCTAGAGAACAGTATCCCAGCCTAGAGAACAGTATCCCAGCCTAGAGAACAGTATCCCAGCCTAGAGTACAGTAACCCAGCCTAGAGTACAGTAACCCAGCCTAGAGAACAGTAACCCAGCCTAGAGTACAGTAACCCAGCCTAGAGAACAGTAACCCAGCCTAGAGTACAGTGGCCAGACTAGAGAACAGTAACCCAGCCTAGAGAACAGTAACCCATCCTAGAGAACAGTATCCCAGCCTAGAGAACAGTATCCCAGCCTAGAGTACAGTAACCCAGCCTAGAGTACAGTAACCCAGCCTAAAGTACAGTAACCCAGCCTAGAGAACAGTAACCCAGCCTAGAGAACAGTAACCCATCCTAGAGAACAGTATCCCAGCCTAGAGAACAGTAACCCAGCCTAGAGAACAGTAACCCATCCTAGAGAACAGTAACCCAGCCTAGAGAACAGTAACCCAGCCTAGAGAACAGTAACCCAGCCTAGAGTACAGTAACCCAGCCTAGAGAAAAGTAACCCAGCCTAGAGAACAGTAACCCAGCCTAGAGAACAGTATCCCAGCCTAGAGTACAGTAACCCAGCCTAGAGTACAGTAACCCAGCCTAGAGTACAGTAACCCAGCCTAGAGTACAGTAACCCAGCCTAGAGAACAGTAACCCAGCCTAGAGAACAGTATCCCAGCCTAGAGAACAGTATCCCAGCCTAGAGAACAGTATCCCAGCCTAGAGAACAGTATCCCAGCCTAGAGTACAGTATCCCAGCCTAGAGAACAGTATCCCAGCCTAGAGAACAGTATCCCATCCTAGAGAACAGTAACCCAGCCTAGAGTACAGTGGCCAGACTAGAGAACAGTAACCCAGCCTAGAGAACAGTAACCCATCCTAGAGAACAGTAACCCAGCCTAGAGAACAGTATCCCAGCCTAGAGTACAGTAACCCAGCCTAGAGAACAGTATCCCAGCCTAGAGAACAGTATCCCAGCCTAGAGAACAGTATCCCAGCCTAGAGAACAGTATCCCAGCCTAGAGAACAGTATCCCAGCCTAGAGCACAGTAACCCATCCTAGAGTACAGTAACCCATCCTAGAGTACAGTGGCCAGACTAGAGAACAGTATCCCAGCCTAGAGAACAGTATCCCAGCCTAGAGAACAGTATCCCATCCTAGAGTAAAATAACCCAGCCTAGAGTACAGTAACCCAGCCTAGAGAACAGTAACCCAGCCTAGAGAACAGTAACCTAGCCTAGAGAACAGTATCCCAGCCTAGAGAACAGTATCCCATCCTAGAGAACAGTATCCCATCCTAGAGAACAGTAACCCAGCCTAGAGAACAGTAACCCATCCTAGAGAACAGTATCCCAGCCTAGAGAACAGTATCCCAGCCTAGAGAACAGTATCCCATCCTAGAGAACAGTAACCCAGCCTAGAGAACAGTAACCCAGCCTACAGTACAGCAGCCAGACTAGGGAAGTGGGGTTCAGTCCTGGTCTTGGGGAACCACAGAATGTGCAAGCTTTTGTTCCAGCCCAGCACTAACCCACCTGAATGACCCTCTAACTTCCTGTCTCTGGTCCAATCACTTGACGAGCTGAACGGGTCTAGCCACTCACATCCTGGTGGGCAGTGTGATCTTACTTCCTTTCTCTGGTCCAATCAGCTCCAACTTCCGGTCTCTTGTCCAATCAGGTTACCGAGCTGAAGGGTCTAGCCACTCACATCCTAGTGGGCAGTGTGATCTGTGAGACCAAGGACCTGTTCACCGCCATGCCTCAGGTGGTGGCTGTCGATGTCAACGACCTGGGAACAATCAAACTCAATCTGGAGGTCACATGGTTGTAAGTGGACTTAAATGTCTCTTTGAGGGATGGACATGTTTTTAAAGTTTTGTTAGTGACTGTTGAATTAGAGGAAGTTCACAGAGGAAGTTAACAGAAAGTTATTGGTGTGGTGCAAGGAGCAGAAAAACATGAACAACATGGAAACAGTAAGTGAAACCAAAACATATTGTAGGACATAGTATTATAAACTACACAATAAATACTACGGTGGTTAGTTACAACAGTGTACGTTGACTACATGAAGTTATACTGTAACACTGCCCTCTTCTGGAGAACCTGGGTGTCTGCTCCAGTGTTACAGCAGCATTACCATAGTAGTTTATATTGCTCTAATGGACTTCTTCCCCTCCTAACCGTCTCTCTGTCCTCCCCCCATGCAGTCCGTTCGATGTGGAGGACCTGACCCTGTCTTCAGGCAACGTGAGCAAGGCCACCGCCCTGCAGAGACGGGTGTCTGTCTACAGCCAGGGCACGCCAGAGACACCCACCTTCCAGGACCAGTCCTTCTTTGTGAGTCCCAGTTAGAGCCTCCTCTCCCTGGGGTGGGATAGGGGAGAGGAGTGGGTGTATGGCTCTAGTCCCAATGTTGTCTTATAGCACAGCATTCTGCATACTAGCACCTTCCTGCTCACAGGATCCCTCGTTGCACTAACCCTCTAACCCACTTACCCAGGATTGCTTTAAACTGTGAAACTGTATGCAATGTATATGTGTCTGTGTATGCTAACAAAGCAATGGCTAAGTCTGACTAACCCTAACCCACCCGCCATACCCTCCTTGCCCCCCATCCTCCCTCCCTCCCTCGTACCACCCCTCCACCCCTCTGCACCCATTCATCCTCCCTCCACCCCCCTGCTCCCTATGAGTGGTAAAGGAGTTGCACCCCCGCCCCTCCCCGACCCAGCATCGCTTCTCCTTCCTCCACGCCCTGAGGAACTCCCTGTTAGAGAAGCTGAGATGCAGTCGCTCCTTTGGCGACCTGGCCTCCCTCCGCCCCAGGCCCAAGTCCAGCCTGGAGGTCTATGTGAGTGAGGTGTGCTACTGTAGTGCTAGCCCCGTTTACCCCTGCCTGTGTGGCTGTGCCTGCACCTGCTTATTTGTTTGCATGGAGTGGCTTGTGTCAGCCTGTGTTCACATCCCAGACTGAAACAACAGTAGGAGGGGGGAAAGAGGAGGATGTTGTGATGTCACTAGACTAGCGAAGCACCTACAGGCTCTCTCCCTACCCTCTCTCTTCTCTCATCTGACTCTCTCTCTCTCCCTACCCTCTCTCTTCTCTCATCTGACTCTCTCTCTCCCCACCCTCTCTCTCTCTCTCTCCCCACCATCTCTCTTCTCTCATCTGACTCTCTCTCTCTCCCCACCCTCTCTCTTCTCTCATCTGACTCTCTCTCTCTCTCCCCACCCTCTCTCTCTCCCCACCCTCTCTCTCTCTCTCTCCCCACCCTCTCTCTCTCTCTCTCCCCACCATCTCTCATCTGACTCGCTCTCTCTCCCCACCCTCTCTCTTCTCTCATCTGACTCTCTCTCTCTCTCCCCACCCTCTCTCTCTCTTTCTCTCTTGCCACACCCTCTCTCTCTCTTTCCCCACCCTCTCTCTCTTTCCCCCTCTCTCTCCCCTCTCTCTCTCTCTTTCTCTCGCTCTCTCCAGTCCACCCTGCCTGACGACGTCTTTGAGAACGGTGTGTGTGGCAACGCTGAGTGCAAGCGCCTCTCCTTCACCTTTTCCGATACCTCAGTCTCCTCCCCCAGCCCAAGCCTCGCCCCCGGCCAGTCCAACCCCGAAATCACCGTCACGCCGCCTGAGACCGACCCCTGGCCCCAAATATCCCAGAGGGAAGACAAAGGGGTAGAAGAGACGGTTCGGGTGCACGCAGACGTAGTGGAAGAGGAAGAGGGTGAGGAGGAAGAGGAGAGTGGTGACAGCGGCGGTAGTGTGAGCGCTAGCCTGGTTAGCGAGGAGGCGGAGTCAGAGTGGGAGAGGGCAGAGTTCCAGTGTAACGTAGGTTCCTCTTCTCTCTGCTCGGAGAGTCAGTTGTCAGCTGTGGCTCCTGAGGATGTGTTCCTGGACCACACTGGGCCTGACAGGGATGGAGATGAGGACGACAGGTAATATGTGATTGATGTTTTGTCTTTATGATGTTTATTGCGCAGAGGCCAAACTAATCTCCCCTCAATTAAATTGTATTGTATGTATTCTATTCTATTCTATTGAATTCTATTATATTCTATTGTCAGCTCGGAGCTGCTGAAGCCCGTGGAACTGGACACTGAAGAACCAGGCAGCTTGACCAGGCAGCTGGTGAGGAGGCTGACGTCGTCCGACATTCTGCCCGAGGTGGTGGCTCTGAGCTGGGCCGGGGAGGGAAGCAGGGCCTTCCTGGAGAGCAGCCTGGAGGAGGCCCTGCACAGCCTGCTGCTGAGGCTGGAATCACTGGGACAACGCTGTAGAGAGCTGCAGGACCTGGAACAGGAAGTGATGCGCCTGGAGGACCTGCTCAAGGTGAGGCCTGGCTGCCATGTCCCCTGTGTCATTCCAAATAGCACCCTGTTCCCTATGTAGTGCACTACCTTATGTGGCCTTGGCCGAAAGCTGGACAATGTATAGGGTACAAGGTGCCTTTTGGGATTTGCCCTGGGATCAGATTTGTTGTTTATTTTTCATAAAGATAAATGATCTGGTTTTTAAGAGTGGTAGTTAATGTATGCTGTTAAGGTGATTGGAGCTTTATTGTGGTATTGACATATATTAACATATATTAGAACCCCCCCATGGTAGCAGGTGGCCTCCATTAGTATTAGTCTAGCCAACCCCTGGCAGGGCTTTTCAGGGCTTTTTAGGGCTTTTTAGGGCTGAGTATTTCAGGGTCTCATCTTTCCCTCAGTGCTGTCTCCCGGGCTACTGTAGTAAGTCGTCCAGATTCTTATAACGCCTAGTCTCCCTTAGTGCTAGCCCTCCAAGCAGGGTTTCAGTATCTCCTGACATCTCTCCCTCAGTGTCGTCTCCCGGGCCACAGGAGCAGGTCGTCCAGCCTCAGCCTGACGGTTGAGAGCGCCCTGGAGAGCTTTGACTTCCTTAACACCTCTGACTTCGACGATGATGATACGGGTGATGACCACGCTCTCCACAGCTCTGTGTTCTTTGACATGGAGGTGGAGAGAATTGGGTGAGTCGAGAGGGAGGGGAGGAGGGGGGGAAAGTCCCCTCCCCTGTACTCTCTCTAGTCTACTACACCCTCTGTCCCTACCTGGGAGATGGTGGTGGTGACCCTGCCTGTCTCCTTCTGTCTGACCTCTAACCCCACTGTCACGCCACATCTCTCCACGGCCAATGAGATTCCAAGGGGCCTTTGTGTATCTGTGTGTGTGTGTATCCCTGTGTGTGCGTAAACCGGTGTGCGTATCCGTGTGTGTGACTAACCCAGGCTCTCTCTCCCCCCATCTGTCTCTCCCCTCTCCTTCTCCCCCTATCTCTCTCCCCTCTCCTTCTCCCCCATCTCTCTCCCCCCCCTTCTCCTCTCCCCCCCCCCATCTGTCTCTCCCCTTCTCCTTCTCCCCCCCTCTATAGATCTCTCTCCCCTCTCCTTCTCCCCATCTGTCTCTCCCCCTCTCCTTCTCCCCCCCCCATATCTGTCTCTCTCCCCCTCTCCTTCTCCCCCCCATATCTGTCTCTCTCCCCCTCTCCCCCCCTATAGGTCTCCCCCCCTCCCTATAGGTCTCTCCCCCTCTCCTTCTCCCCCCCTATCTGTCTCTCCCCCCATCGGTCTCTCCAGCCCTGTGCCTCTGTCCAGTGGAGTCAGGTTAACAGTCTCTGCCAGGTGTAGGTTCTTTAGGGTTAGACTGTTGTCTTGTGACTGTCTGTGTCACTGTGACTGTCATGTATGGTGTATGTTATGCGGTGTGATTATGATTGTTATCGCTGTTGTCAGCCTAACAGTGTCGTGGCTTGGTCTGTTTGTCTGTTCTATGCCCTATGTGTCTCTCTGGCCATGTCCCTCTCCTATCTCTCTTTCTGTCCACCTCTGGTGCCCACTTCCTGTCCAGATCACAGTCCTAGAGCGTTTGTAAAATTCAATAAACATTGTAGGGTGTTACTCTATACTGAAAATGAGTAGATGTTTGTTAGCCAGTAAATGATATTCTGTACCATAGCCTCTATATTACGATGGAACAAATTACTTAAAATAATGGAAGCATAATGCATTTAACTCTAGCATCCCATATCATGCTGATTTACATATACATACTGTTATATTCTCATGGTTTTAGTAGTGATTGTATGAAAAATGTATGCACTCACTAACTGTAAGTCGCTCTGGATAAGAGCATCTGCTAAATGACTAAAATGTAAATGGAAAAAAATAAAATATTCCACTTCTACACTCTGCTGCTGCCCTCTGGTGGTGACTGTGTGTATCTCCTGTCTGTCTAACAGGCCTGGAGGCCAGCACCCAGAGGCCAGGGGCCACCTGAGTGAAGCCCTGACGGAGGACACCGGGGTGGGCAACAGTGTGGCCGGCAGCCCCCTGCCTCTCACCACCGGCAATGAGAATCTGGATGTGGCCATCGTCATTCACCTGCAGTACTGCGATCATCTCATCCAGGTGAATGAACATGCTCCAGTGCCCTCACAGAGGAACTCTGGAAAATGACACAGAATTTATTGTTTTTGTTTTTCTTATGATATTGCTATAGACAAGCATGTTTCAAATCCACTGAGTTCCTATTAGGCTGTCTCATTTCAATGTCAAATTATTTTTTTTTTTTCCAATCGATAACAAACTAGACTCTGTCATGCTAACTAATTACAGTCTTGCGCAGATGTAGTGAAATGAAATTAGCATTGATCGAAGAGTGTGGCCGGGAAGTTCTCTTGTCATTTATTGGCCATGACTGCACTGAAGTGTGGAGACTAACACTAGACTACATGGTTTGACTACACTGTGTGACTGTGTGTGCACCAACTCAATCTCTGTGTGTAATGACAGCTCCTGTCCAGTGGAGGGAACCCTTGGCAGCGTAGAGCCCAGCTCCAGAAGCTGTCAGCTCAGACTCAGCTGTTAGAGGAACTGGGAGAGATCAGCACAGAACGCCTCGGGAGCATCACCTCAGCTGCTGACGGTGGGTTGTCTCTCTCGCTACTTTACAGACCATTGTTTGGTAAATATTCATATAATGGAGGCTACTCTGTACTCTCTCTGGGGCAAGGAACTGGGTCTTTGGAAAACTGAGCCATTAGACATAAAGCACATTTCCGTACAACCATAATGAATCTCTATGTCCTCCCTCCTCTCTCTCAGTGCTCCCAGGGCTGGCAGAGCGGCCTGCTCTGATGGCTCTGTGGTCGGAGTGTAGTGGTTCTGGAGGACTGTTCCATACTACGCTGGACAGGGTGCTTAAACACATGCACCACAGCTACACCAGCCCACTGCAGGAGAAGCACCCACACACCACAGCTGAAACAGGTAGGGCTCTCTTTCTGACTGTGTGTGTTTGTAGCTATGTGTGTCCAACATATACAAAGTGTATGATGTGTATGTGAGTAAATTGATTGTATTACACCATAGTTCAGGGATCATCAACTAGATTCAGCCATGGGTCGATTTTGTTTTCTTGCGCAGATGGTCGAGGGGCCAGAACATAATTACAAATAATTTGTAGACTGCAAATTGACTGCAAGAAGCCCAAACAGATATAATATTTGACTAAAATATAAACATTTCAAACCTTGCTTACATTTTTATACTATCACGTCACTCTATTATGCGTGGGAATACTTGGGAATTGATTTCCAAAATTAAAATCAATTGGAGCTGATTTCCTGGTGTTTCTACAGTCTTTTATGTCCAACAATGAAAATGCTCAAAAAACAACTAAATAATGTTTTCTTTGTTTTTGCTTAGAAAACTTGGGGGCCAAATAAAACCGCCAATTGGGGAACCCTGCCATAGTGTGTAGTGCAGTTGTACTGTCACTGTATACATCTCACACGGCTGTCTCAGTACTGTCACTATATACAGTGCATTCAGAAAATATTTGGACCCCATTACTTTTTCCACATTTTGTTACATTACAGCCTTATTCTAAAATGGATTAAATAAATAAAAATCCTCATCAATCTACACACAATACCCCATAATGACAAAGCAAAAACAGGTTTTTAGAAATTCAAAAACAGAAATACCTTATTTACAGTGAGGGAAAAAAGTATTTGATCCCCTGCTGATTTTGTACGTTTGCCCACTGACAAAGAAATGATCAGTCTATAATTTTAATGGTAGGTTTATTTGAACAGTGAGAGACAGAATAACAACAAAAAAATCCAGAAAAACATATGTCAAAAATGTTATAAATTGATTTGCATTTTAATGAGGGAAATAAGTATTTGACCCCCTCTCAATCAGAAAGATTTCTGGCTCCCAGGTGTCTTTTATACAGGTAACGAGCTGAGATTAGGAGCACACTCTTAAAGGGAGTGCTCCTAATCTCAGCTTGTTACCTGTATAAAAGACACCTGTCCACAGAAGCAATCAATCAGATTCCAAACTCTCCACCATGGCCAAGACCAAAGAGCTCTCCAGGGATGTCAGGGACAAGATTGTAGACCTACACAAGGCTGAAATGGGCTACAAGACCATCGCCAAGCAGCTTGGTGAGAAGGTGACAACAGTTGGTGCGATTATTCGCAAATGGAAGAAACACAAAAGAACTGTCAATCTCCCTCGGCCTGGGGCTCCATGCAAGGTCTCACCTTGTGGAGTTGCAATGATCATGAGAACGATGAGGAATCAGCGGGAGGATCTTGTCAATGATCTCAAGGCAGCTGGGACCATAGTCACCAAGAAAACAATTGGTAACACACTACGGAGTGAAGGACTGAAATCCTGCAGCGCCCGCAAGGTCCCCCTGCTCAAGAAAGCAAATATACAGGCCTGTCTGAAGTTTGCCAATGAACATCTGAATGATTCAGAGGAGAACTGGGTGAAAGTGTTGTGGTCAGATGAGACCAAAATCGAGCTCTTTGGCATCAACTCAACTCGCCGTGTTTGGAGGAGGAGGAATGCTGCCTATGACCCCAAGAACACCATCCCCACCGTCAAACATGGAGGTGGAAACATTATGCTTTGGGGATGTTTTTCTGCTAAGGGGACAGGACAACTTCACTGCATCAAAGGGACGATGGACGGGGCCATGTACCGTCAAATCTTGGGTGAGAACCTCCTTCCCTCAGCCAGGGCATTGAAAATAGGTTGTGGATGGGTATTCCAGCATGACAATGACCCAAAACACACGGCCAAGGCAACAAAGGAGTGGCTCAAGAAGAAGCACATTAAGGTCCTGGAGTGGCCTAGCCAGTCCCCAGACCATAATCCCATAGAAAATCTGTAGAGGGAGCTGAAGGTTCGAGTTGCCAAACGTCAGCCTCGAAACCTTAATGACTTGGAGAAGATCTGCAAAGAGGAGTGGGACAAAATCCCTCCTGAGATGTGTGCAAACCTGGTGGCCAACTACAAGAAACATCTGACCTCTGTGATTGCCAACAAGGGTTTTGCCACCAAGTACTAAGTAATGTTTTGCAGAATGGTCAAATACTTATTTCCCTCATTAAAATGCAAATCAATTTATAACATTTTTGACATGCATTTTTCTGGATTTTTGTTTTGTTATTCAGTCTCTCACTGTTCAAATAAACCTACCATTAAAATTATAGACTGATCATGTCTTTGTCAGTGGGCAAACATACAAAATCAGCAGGGGATCAAATACTTTTTTCCCTCACTGTATATAAGTATTCAGAGACTCGAAATTGAGCTCAGGTACATCCTGTTTCCATTGATCATCCTTGATGTTTCTACAACTTGATTCGAGTCCACCTGTGGTAAATTCAATTGATTGGACATGATTTGGAAAGGCACACACCTGTCTATATAAGGTCCCACTGTTGACAGTGCATGTCAGTGCAAAAACCAAGCCATGAGGTTGAAGGAATTGTTCGTAGAGCTCCGAGACAGGATTGTGTCGAGGCACAGATCTGGGGAAGGGTAACAAAAAATGTCTGCAGCATTGAAGGTCCCCAAGAAACAGTGGCCTCCATCATTCTTAAATGGAAGTTTGGAACCACCAAGACTCTTCCTAGAGCTGGCAGCCCAGCCAAACTGAGCAATCGGGGGAGAAGTGCCTTGGTCATGGAGGTGACCAAGAACCCAATGGTCACAGAGCTCCGGAGTTCCTCTGTGGAGATGGGAGAACCTTCCAGAAGGACAACCATCTCTGCAGCACTCAGCACCAATCAGGCCTTTATGGTAGAGTGGCCAGACGCAAGCCACTCCTCAGTAAAAGGCACATGACAGCCCGCTTGGAGTTTGCCAAAAGGCACCTAAAGACTCTCAGACCATGAGAAACAAGATTCTCTGGTCTGATGAAACCAAGATTGAACTCTTTGGCCTGAATGCCAAGCGTCACATCTGGAGGAAACCTGGCACCATCCCTACGGTGAAGCATGGTGGTGGCAGCATCATGCTGTGGGGATGTCTTTCAGTGGCAGGGACTGGGAGACTAGTCAGGATCGAGGGAAAGATGAACGGAGCAAAGTACAGAGAGATCCTTGATGAAAACCTGCTCCAGAGCGCTCAGGACCTCAGACTTGGGCGAACGTTCACCTTCCAACAGGACAACGACCCTAAGCAAACAGCCAAGACAATGCAGGAGTGGCTTCGGGACAATTCTCTGAATGTCCTTGAGTGGCCCAGCCAGAGCCCGGACTTGAACCCGATCGAACATCCCTGGAGAGACCTGAAAATAGCTGTGCAGCGATGCTCCCCATCCAACCTGACAGAGCTTGAGAGGATCTGCAGAGAAGAATGGGAAAATCGCCCCAAATACAGGTGTGCGGAGCTTATAGCGTCATACTCAAGGCTGTAATCGCTGCCAAAGGTGCTTGAAGAAAATACTGAGTAAAGGGTCTGAATACTTATGTAAATGTGATATTTCAGTTTTTTATTTTTTATAAATTTGCAAAAATTGATAAACAGTTTTTGCTTTGTCATTATAGGGTATTGTGTGTAGATTGACAAGGAAACAAATATATTTAATCTATTTTACAATAAGGCTGTAATGTAACAAAATGTGGAAAACGTCAAGGGGTCTGAATACTTTCCGAATGCACTGTACATCTCACACGGCTGTCTCAGTACTGTCACTGTATACATCTCATACGGCTGTCTCAGGACTGCCACTGTATACATCTCACACGGCTGTCTCAGTACTGCCACTGTATACATCTCACACGGCTGTCTCTCTCTTCCCTCTCGGTCCTCCCCAGTGATCTGGCTGGTGGTGAGTGAGATGGTGGACAGGAGTGATCTGGCCTGCCCTCCTCCCTCGGCCCTGTCCCAGGACGTCCTCACAGTGTTCCAGTTCCACAGCTACGTCTCAGAGCACAGCGTTGGGGACATGGAGCAACACCTACTGCAGGTGGCCAGAGAGGGTAAGGCTCAGGACAAACACACCTTCTACCGCTACCAACATTCATGTTACTAGCCTCCCATCTTTTCTCATCTGTTGGGGGTCCTAGGATACTAAATTGCTCGGAGGCTGAGTAGTTTATAGTCTAGGTGCCATTCAGTTTTGCTTTAACTAACATTTTGCTGTTTGGCAAGACGATGTAGTGTTGAATGTAGAACCAGTCAGTAACCCAAGTTAGAGGTCTGATGATCTGATTAAGACTGAGGGGGTCCAAACATTAACAGACTTGCTACATGGTCCACTGAACAAAACTTGCTTGTAGCTATAAGTACCTGTGTGAGTTAATTTTGTAATAAACTCGATTGGCCGTCCATCCCTCAGCTCTGTTTGCGGAGGGCCTGAGCGGCGGCGACTCGGAGCGTTGTCTAAAGGAACTAGAGGAGGTGTCACACACCGGCCTGTGTCCCCAGCTGCAGACCCTCAGGGCCCTGGCCTCCCTCCTCTCCCACCAAGACCCCCAGCTCAGCAAGGCTGCAGCTGCCTACATCACTGCTGCTGCCTCTCACACACCCTTTAGGTCAAAGGTCAGTGTGTGTCAAATGGTGTTTATATTAGCCTGGGAGCGTCAAGGATCAACCCTACTGTCTGTCAAGTACTCACTAAATTAGCCAGGATTACTGGACAGGTGTGTTACGGCAGGGAACTAACTGAATTTGTTCATTTGTTTTTCTGTGTGTGTGTGTGTGTGTGTGTGTGTGTGTGCGTTTACAGGCGGTAGACTGCTACACACAGGCTTTGTCGGAGGGGAGAATTCAAACCCAAAGGTCTGCCTGCGCTGCTCTCCGTTATTTACAGGTCAGTGTATATCTGACAGCAATATTCTATTTCTATGGAAGTTCAACTGAAGTTTAACCGGTCTGTATGTTCCTGGTCTTAGTAAGATTTATTTATGAATCAAGTAATTCATATTCATTATGATGTCTCCCTGAAGAAAGAGCGTGACATACATTCCTTATGAACTTCTTCAGTGGCTCAGTCTCCTTTCATCAACATACCCATTACTAAGTTAACCTGTTTTTCTCTCTCTGTTAGGCGGTGGAGAGTATTCGAGCGGTGGTGTCGCTGTGTGACTCGGCAGATGAGGAGCTTCACCACGTTGCCATAAAAACCCTGCTCGCCTTGGGTGAGTGATTGACAAAAAACATGTCTGTTTTAGTGAACTTAAATAAACTTTCCAAATGGTTGAGGTCTAACGTGACTCCTCCTCCTCTTGCTGCTGCCGGACCCCAGGAGAGGAGGGGCGTCTGGCGTATGAGCAGCTGGACACAGTGCCCAGGGAGCTGGTACAACTGGGGACACGGCGAGGGAATGCTGTCACCACCGCCTTCTGAAAGCACAGGTCTAATTAACATAACCCCCCCCCCCCCTCCTCCTCCACTGCGCCTGTGCTTTGAGCCTTGCAGACAGAACATGCATTTGAATGGAAACAGCTAGGGGAGGGGCCCCATCAAAGCAGAGGAGCCCAGCTAATCATCAAAGGGCCACATGTCTCATCCTTCAACAGACTGGTCTAAATCCTAGTTGTCCACTCTCTGACGACCACTATTAAGCCATCTCTCACTGAACAGACAGAGCATATTTACTATCGTAACTATTATTATTATCATGGTTGTGTTTGACATTATTATTATCAGTATCACAGTTATGATAGCTTTATATAACTGCTATTAATTATTTGTTTTAGTAGGTGACGTTCACATTAGTCAACGGCTATTTGCGCTTTTCGAATTGCACTGTGGCAGGCATGTAAATATAATAGACAACATTATACTCAATGTAATAATGTGACACATTGAACTGGATTGAGTTGGTGTTTGTTTTTATGGTATGCACCGTTGAGTTTCAGGGATTTTACAGACCGTTTTAACACTTTCTGTCAGTGTGTCATGGAAGACTATTGAGAGGTCAGAAGACAGATTCAGATTGCTCAGGAGGAGCTAGTAAGCAATGTTCACATTCTCACGTCATCAACATGCACAAAGAGAAGAGAGAATCATATACTTGGACTGCTTAACAAACTCTTCTAAGTTCTCTACCAACACATGCCTGGGATCTGCATTGAGTTTGATTGAATGTCTGCTTGCTGAGAACTGATTTGAGATCAGTTGTTTGAGCCACTGGAGGAGATTGATCAGAATCTATTGCTTTGGAAGCAGGTTGGCCTCCATGCATGTACCCATTAATACATGTACTGCTCTTTTCATCCTATTGATACTAATACAGTCTAGGAGAATGTGTTAGGTAATGTTAGTGAGAACGCAATTTCTACATAATGGTACAGAGCAGAACCAAGGGGTTTGTATAAGTTGGGATGACGCTTCGATCGGCAAGGGCCGAGGCTATAGTGTCCGTCTAGCTTCTTATGCCTATTGTAACTATACTACTGAGTTCGGTGCTTCTTCGCCATGACAACAAAACATGTTTGTTTCTCGACTTAATTTATTGTGATTTACACGTCACATTTTGGATTCTAATATTCTTTAATTTGCATTTACTTTTTTCGACTAAGAGGGCAGAATGCAGATACTAGTAAAATAGCTGTATATTTATGTTCCATATTTTCTGCTTGTGGTTGATATTTGAAATATTGGCCTCAAATTCATTTTGGGAATGATCTTGCTTACATGAAATTGAACTCTAAATTTG
Source organism: Coregonus lavaretus (assembly GCF_964263955.1). Taxonomy (NCBI): domain Eukaryota; kingdom Metazoa; phylum Chordata; class Actinopteri; order Salmoniformes; family Salmonidae; genus Coregonus; species Coregonus lavaretus. The sequence goes on along the minus strand of NW_028166494.1, from coordinate 198,312 downwards.
GATTTATTTAGCTCTTTTGGAATTTGTTTATACCTTAAAGGAAAAATCCACTCAAACTTTATTTTGGTATTTTTTCCATTGGTCCACTGTCGATACAGTCCCAAAATATTTTTAAGATATTAGATTTTCAAGAAGCAAAGTGTAACTTGCCACGAGAGAGGCACAACCTGCATCATATGATGCAAACGCATCATCGTGATGATGTGACACTTGTCACTTGAAAATCTTAAATCTTGCCGACATGAAAAATATTTTGGGACTGTATCAACAGTGGACTAATGAAAACAAATACCAAAAGACAGTTTGAGTGGATGTTCCCTTTAAGTAGGATGGATGGATGGCTGGCTGATATTATTTGGAGAGGATTTGCCAATATCATATAGCTTTGCCCCAAAATGCTCCAAATGAGACAGTAGATATTAGAAAATGTCATTTATAACCAAAGTAAAGCCTGAATTAAAAAAAAATAATATCTTTAGTAAGAATGAATTCTGAACATATCTGCAACCTGGCCTCTATACCCAGACTCACCTGAAAAGCACAACAATATTAATCAATGTTATCTAAATTATCATCTCAATCTTGTAACATTACATCGGGTTCTAACTAACTGCACACTGTCCAAAAGCCATAACGATACAAAAGTTGTATTTAAGGCGGTAATATGTGTGAAATAATTAAAACAATTCTTTTGTATATTAAAGCTGTAAAAGTGTGAAAGTTGTTACAAAAATTGAAGATGGCTTTTTGTTTTTCTATGTCAAAGTTTGGCCTTGTGTTCATTGAACATGGTCTATATTTTAAGCAACAATTCTTGTTTCTCCCATGATGTGAATAGCATTACAGTATTTTGGTATGATGATACTTGTTGCTTCAAGAACTAATCTAACATCCTTGTTCTTTTCCTCCACAATGGCACGGCTTTCTTTGTACTAAAAGTGACCAGTGTTGTGAATTGACATGTTGCTTCTATTCAAATCCAAGTCATCCGATTAAACACGTAGGTAAAATAATTAAACGTTATTTGATGTTCATCATATTTCATGAAGCCACACAAGATTTGCATTATCTACATATGGTGAACCTTGAACTTGAACAGAAAGCACACGGAAAGGTCATGTCACATAGCTTCAGTAGACTGCATTACATTATTTTCTACTTTTGGTTTACAATATTTCCCCTGCTCAATGAAAGTGGCAATAAAGTTTATTTTTGCATAATTATGAAAATAAGTTGGCCGATTTGTTTCATTTATTGGAGATACATGGGATAGGGATCAGAAGGTCACAGGTTGTAGTCTTGCCGATGCCTTTCTTAAAGGGCCACCTTGCATGTGGTTTTCGTGATCTGATCAAGATAATCCAATCACTAGCTGTTCAAGGTATGTCGCATCTACACATTGTATTAAAATGTGTCTCGTATCCGTCCACTGTGTTCGCATGTTTCCACAATCATTTTCTGGGGGTGTCCTTTAAAAAAATATATTTACACTCCAAAAAAACAAACTTAGACAAACACTAACAATGACTACATCTCATCTGCCCAGGCCCGCATGCTCACACCCCCATCCCTAGTGCCTACATTGTTTGCCAGTTGTTCTTAAATTGTACCAATTTGTTTTTCTCGGTCACCCATGCTATTAAAATATTTAAATAAATTGTGTCAATGATGGCAGATTGATTGACTTCCAAGTTTTGTATACTTTTTTCAAGATGAGTTAAGAGAATCGTCCAGCCCATTGGGTATCTCTACACCCCCATATGCCATATCTTGAAATATGCAGACAGACGGAATAAAAGTAAGTTTACATTGTAATACTTCTGACAGCCAACTTTCTAGCTCCGCCCACAACTTCCAGACTTTATTGCATTCCCAGAAAGCATGGATTATTGAGTCATTATTAGTTTTACACTTGAGACATGGCTGCCGTTGTGCTGTAGAATTTGTGAATTTTGTATAATAAATTATATACATTTGTTAATACTGGATTAAGCATACATTTGTTAACTGTAATTTCATTAGTTCTCCAACTTTCCCCTCCATCTTGTGTCAACATCAGTTCTATTGAAGTCTTGGTTCCAATAGTTTATATTTTTTTCCGAAGAGATTGTCAGTTGGATATGCTCTCTGCAAGGTTTTGTATATATTCCCGATCATATGAACATCCTTTTCTAACTGCCAAAGTTTTTGGATTTATTTTTGTTTATACCAAGGACCCCACCGAACACAATCAGTTATTTTAAATTGTCTACAGTACACCAGTCTAAAATGTGGACAAGATCAGAATGTCAACAAGCTCAGGACACATGTTATCACCAGGTGTAAACAGGGCTAAAAGGACAAACACAAAGAGGAGAGGTGACTGATGAGGTGACAAGTATGTCACTGCTGGAAGGTTAAGAGGATGTGGGAAAGAACATAACATACTCACCCTCTAGCTCAGTGTTTCCCAACTCCAGTACCCCCAACAGCAAACATTTTTGTTGTAGCCCCGGACAAGCACACCTGATTCAAGCCCTTGAGTTGAATCAGTATGTTTGTCCAGGGCTACAATGAAAATGTGAACAGTTGGGGGTACTCAAAGACTGGAGTTGGGAAACTTAACTTTTTTCTTGTTAGAAAACTTTTTAGAGTTCAGACCGGGATTATCAGCCTACATAAACCAGCAGAAATTCCTGTGCTTGTGTGTATGGTATTTCCATAGAGAAAGAGCAGTATCCGTGTCTATGGATATCTCTAAAGTAATTCTACTTGTATTAAGAATGTAGTTGCATCACAATGGTTAGAGAATTTTGTATTCCATCTCAAGCATTCCGATCCACACAAATTCAGCTGAACAAAAGGAAAACTGCCACCATGATTCAGCGAATTGCATTATTTTACAGCAACCATATAAAAAACTACCTGTTTCCCAATGATGAGGGGTCTGATGAAGACTATAAGAACCTGCACTATAAGAAGATTAGACTAGCAGGCCAGGACATTCAGAACACAGAGCTGCCTCTGGAGAAGAGAGTACTGGCGGTCCACAACATTGGCCTACTGGGATACACAGGTATAGTGTAGAATAAGAAACGGGTGTGCTTAATGCTTCCAACCTTATTCAACACTTTGTAATGTAGTAAACTACACTGCTCATAAAAATAAAGGGAACACTAAAATAACACATCCTAGATCTGAATGAATGAAATAATCTTATTAAATACTTTTTTCTTTACATAGTTGAATGTGCTGACAACAAAATCACAGGGCGCCAGTGGCGAATTTGCCAATCTTGGTGTTCTCTGGCAAATGCAAAACGTCCTGCACGGTGTTGGGCTGTAAGCACAACCCCCACCTGTGGACGTCGGGCCCTCATACCACCCTCATGGAGTCTGTTTCTGACTGTTTGAGCAGACACATGTACATTTGTGGCCTGCTGGAGGTCATTTTGCAGGGCTCTGGCAGTGCTCCTCCTGCTCCTCCTTGCACAAAGGCGGAGGTAGCAGTCCTGCTGCTGGGTTGTTGCCCTCCTACGGCCTCCTCCACGTCTCCTGATGTACTGGCCTGTCTCCTGGTAGCGCCTCCATGCTCTGGACACTACGCTGACAGACACAGCAAACCTTCTTGCCACAGCTCGCATTGATGTGCCATCCTGGATATTTTTTTGAGCAGTGTATATTGATTGAAGTAAAGAGAAGAAACCTGCAATCACTAAATAGGTCCATCTCAGGGCTCTCCAACTCTGTTCCTGGAGAGCTACCCTCCTGTAGGTTCACCGCAACCCCAGTCGTAACTAACCAGATTCAGCATATCAACTAACTAATTATTATAATCAAGTGCACTAGATTAGGGTTGGAGCTAAAAACCTACAGGACGGTACCACTCCAGGAATCGGGTTGGAGAGCCCTGTATCTATCTAATCAACACTTATCTTGACTGTAGCAGAGGCTACAAAGTTCACTTTAACAACATAATCTATTGTTTTAACACTAATGGATAACCATCCTACGGGCGCTCCGCGTAAACAGTATTATGTAATGTTTTCTTGCGGCAGGTCGCATAGTGGTTAAGAACGTTGGGCCAATAACCGAAAGGTCGCTGGTTAGAATCCCCGAGCCGACTAGGTGAAAAATCTGTCGACGCAATTAACCAGAGATTATCCATTGTATTGCCGCTCTAACAATAAAAATAAATGTATTCAAAAATGGAATGCAGTCTGAGGCGGCAAAATCAGACGGGACCATTCTAGCCAATAAGAGGGTAGATACACGTGTGAACAGGCAGAGCGGTTTCTGCTAGTTACCACAGCCACAAAGTCCAAATTGGAGTTATTGTTAAAAAAAAACTAATTTTAGAAATAGGCGGGGTTTATGCCTTTGTGGCTGTGGTAACTAGTGATGACCAGGCACAAGTCCGATATAAAGTGTTTTTTTCTCTCAAAGTTGCAGGGATGTCGTGTGTCCTACTAGTAACAACTCAAGAATTACTAAACTTATATTTGATCAAATAAGCCTACGTAGTAAATAAGCCATTCCATTTTTTTAAAATCCAAATTCGACTCTCCCAATGACCGCCATACAAAAACTCCTCGCTTGGTGAGCGAAAAAAACACCACTTGCAGGAGAAAAACAGATTTTGGGCCCAGTCAATCCTCTCGCTTAGTCTCTTCCTCTCAGACTTAGAGTAAATTTAGTTTTAGTTATAGTGAAACAACTCAATTCTGGTCTTCATTTTGGAAGTTTGTTGCAAAAGTGATATTTTTATTATTTTATTAGTAAATCTAATCACCCCCCCCCCCAGCGGTTAAACTCTACCATTGATATTGTGATGTAGCGGCACTATGTCATCTCAAGGTAGGGGTTCGGTATGAAATACTCTCCCTTCAAGGCCTACTATAAAAGCAGGTGACAGCGCCTTTATTATTTGGCAATTGTCTTTCTAAGTGGTGTGGCAATATATTTTGCAAGACGCTTCCTTGACTCCGACTGCTTGACTAAACTGACATTACACCAAATTCAAAAGGCAGTAAGGCACATTTCCGCATATGACCAAATGTAATGTTTTTGCTTAGTTTCTGATTGGTCGCGTAGTCCGGTAAAACAGGTGACTCGTAGCTCAATGGTTGAGAATTCTAAACCCACATATCCTTTATTTACAATATTCATCCTGTGCCCACACACGCACACTTGTAATTCTGAAAAGTGAAAGCATACCTGTCAGAGGGGGTCGCCCTGGTAGGTTTTGAAACAGTACCCAAAATCAATCTGAGAGTTAATTTTGACCATTGGAAAAATAACTAACTACTGCAATGCAGGTTGGATTGAATTGAGCCCCTACATTTTCAAGGTGATTGCACTTTTCCCAACACAATACTGCAGTTTATGAGAGTCTCTACGTTGAGGATTTTTTTTGCGCCCATGGGGGATTTGAATTTACACAGCAAGTGGCAATAGATGTCCGGGCACGTTACCACTATGAGCTAACTGTCCAGAGCCGTATCTGCTCTTGATGCACATTATTTTATCATCAGAGCATGCCAGTGGACTTCTGGTAAGTATGCTTTAGTGAGAAAGTGTTGGAATCAGGTACAACTACGTTTACCCACCCCCAAAAATGAACATTTATAAGCAATTCCACCCACCCACAACTTCACACCGGAATGCATTTTTTAAAATTAATTTGAAGGGGTTGGGCAGAGGCTGAAATTGGGGTTGAGAGTTAAACCCTTTAACCTTAATTGCTCCTGTAAATCGCTCTGGATAACAGCGTCTGCTAAACGTTTCGACATCCAATTGCCGTGGTGAGGTACAACTCCTTTGGGCTAATTATACCTGTTTGGGCATACATAAACAATGGATTGTTTTGGTCTCAGTGTATGCTAATTAAATGAAGACAGCCAAATGCATGTCTTTCGCACCACTGCACTGCTCAAATAAACTCCAAGATTATATTCAGTGTCTTGTGAAATCAAAGCACATTGCAAAGCCATCGTGTCAATGTTTGATACATAAAAAGTACAATCAAAGCAACCGAAAGAGGACCATTGCCTCTGAAAAGTATTAAACTATTTTGCCAGGTGGCTACGCAGCAGCAATCTGTGCTGCAGAGTACATGCCCCTCATGGCAGACTTCCTCAAGCAGCCCAGCCTGTCAGATGACCAGAGGATCTCTGTGCTGGAGGGGCTGTCTGGGGTCTGTTACGTCCACCTGACCAACCAGAAGCAGGCCCACTCAATGGGCCTCTACACCACACTACAGGTAGGGACAGCAGGTATCTTAGAGCAGGGGTATTCAACGCTTACCCTATGAGTTTCAGAGCCTGCTGGTTCTGTTGATAATTCATTGCACCCAGCTGGTGTCCCAGTTCTAAAGCAGTCACTGATGAGTGGAACAATTAAATGCAGTGGAACAGGCATTGCAGTGGAGTTGAGTTTGAAGGGCCTAGAGGTTAGAGCTGCAGGTAGGGACAGCAGGAGCAGTTAGAAACTCTGGTTCTGGATGGTCACCTGCCATTGTAGCCTTGAGCAAGGCACTGAACCCATAAAATTGATGTTTGGCATAAAATTAACACAAAATCTGTCTATGACAATTCTGTACACAATCTTCTCCTACAGGAGCTGATGGACACGACCTGCCCACTGTCCACCAATACTAAAATGTGGAGCTGCTACTTGCTCAACATCCTGTGCTGTAACAACATCCCAGTTATACGCACCCTGGTGGGGTCACAGAGCCTGAGGCTGACCCTAGAGGCTCTGGAGGGACAGGACTGGTACGGTTGGCCAAAGAACTACGCCAGGGAACTGCTCTGTATGCTAGGGTTCTGGACACCACAGGTTGTTACAACACTAGGCGCAGGACAGGTTGCGGAGCAAAACTATGGCTCTTAAACTAATTTCTGATGCCTTTTCATTTGCAGTCAGGTTTAGAAAATAGGCCAACTGGCAACTGATGTCACACTATTCTTTTGGAAGTTTGAGAAATTAAAGGCAAGTTACAAAAATAAAATGGTGTTTATTTCACAGAACATTCCTGAAGCCTATGTACACAGAGTGCACTAAAACGGCACTATAATGAAAGCCAACGTTTGGTAAATGATCAAATACATTTAAAAACAGCAAAGTTAAAAACAACCAGGGAAACTTCCCTTTCCATAGCCACATGATAAGCTGTTGTGGTTGACCAAAGTAAAAATCATGCAAGTAAGGCACAAGTATCTCTTGAGATGTTAAGCAGAGAAAATATATAAATCAACTACAGGCATCAATGCCAGAATGGTAAGTCCATAACACAGAGATTTCCCAAAGTTGAGTTTCACCCGTGCACTGAAGTTCTGGCACTCAATCCTCTCCTGAGGAGTCATCTTCCTGTTGTTTTGTGACATCATCCAAGACATCAGCCCTGGGTGTGAAATCACTGCTGGTACCAAGGTCATCATCAGAGTCATCTAGCTCCTCCAACTCATCTTCCGCCTTCTCGTCGGCACCAAGGGTGATCTCTCGCAAGTCATCTAGACTTTCCGGACTCTTTCCAGTTAACCTCTGAGAGGAGATAACATGAGCGTTGAACGTCACAAGCTACCTTATGTTTAAAAAGCATCCAGCATAGACTTCAAAAGAGCCACAAATACCCTTATGTTCCATCAATTTCCCACTACTTTCCCAGGACTCACCTCTATCATGTCAGCCATGTGTTGTACATGCTGGGCCAGCTCCTGAAGCTCATCATTCTCAGTCTTCAGGTGGGCTATCTGCTCATCCTTGGCATCAATGTCTTTGTGCAACTGTTCAAACAAGGTGATAAAGTCAGTTTTGAGAACTTGACAAAGTTTCAGGCTTCACCATCAGCTAAAAATCAGTTTCACAGACCCCACTATCAGCTTAACTCAATGGCACTAAAATAATTCCACTATATTCAAACGACCTGGGAGCAAAATGCCACATCTCTCTGAAACAGACTAACACCCATTGTGCCAGGTGGAGTGCTGCCAGAGAGACTACCGGATTTTGACTCATTTTGAAACGTGGGAAAGGGACAAGTTAGTCAGCTTTCTTCAGTGATTAACTCACTTTCTCATTTTCCTGTAGAACGCTGTAGAGCGCTTTACGTCTCTCCTCGGCTACCTCTTTCCAGTAAGAGGAGGGAGGGGTTACTGAAACAGAGGGGGTAGGCCATTTCAATTTAACTACTGGACAAAAGGAAGAGATTAATAAAAGGATATAGATTTAATTATATGGGATTAAAAGTATTATGACATTGTACATTGACAAAATAAACCCAGTCCATTTTAATGAAACATTGATGTGATAAATGGTATTAGGATCATGGCCAGCCAAACAGTTAGAGTGCTTGTAAATATTTAAATACAAACATACCTTTGACCATTAGTTCATAGGCCTCCTTGGTAACACCATCAGGTAGATCTCCATTCTCTGTGTTTTTAGATTTGACAGCAACTTCAGCCTTCACCCTCTTTGAGCCCTTCACTTGTTCTGCGTTCCACTGTTTTCTTTTGTGAACCACCTTTCCCGTCTAAAAAAATACCCAACAAAGAATTACTTGATCAGCACATCGGTTGTTGGCCTGATCCAAAAGTTAGTTTTTCTATTTAAATTATACAACATTCTGGCAACCAATGTAATGTATATGGGGATACGGTCATCCCAGCACCGCAGATTCTGCTGCAAAGAGACAAATCAATTGTTTTTAGGGCTGACCCCAATTAGTCGACTGGTCGATTGTTTGGTCTTTAGGCTGTTGGCCGACCGAGATGGTTTTAGTCGAGCAGTAACACACATATTTGCGCCAATCTCAGTGACCTAAATCGATTGCAGAGGCCTAGACTAAAAGCCAATTTATGCTTGATTCGAAAATGTGGTCTGAGGCTCCATATGGAGGGTGTGACGCAATTGCAGAGCCCCCAGAGGTCAAATTGAGCGCTGTACTGTGTCGCCATGCGCCTCCCAAATGTTGTAACAATGCGGAGGGCTCTGTATGGCTCCGCATTGACATGATTGGTTGACGGTAGGTGGGGACAGTACATAGTGTATAAACACACTCACTTCCTTGACAACAGCTCTGCAAAGCACAAGTAGTATGAATGCCCAGACTTCTGCGGAGGCCATTCTTGCCCCGACTTCTGCTCCGTAAATGCTGCATGGCCAATGCAGACGTCGGATTGACCATGCGCCCAGATGCACTTCTCTCCAGAATGCGCTCTCCCCCACCAATTTATGCACATTCATAGTTGAAATTCCTAGTGTATTTCAATTCCCCATTACATATGTCACCAGTAGTACATTTACCATGAATTCCTATAAAAAAAAATGTATCTACAACGTTTGGTTATGGTCATTTCTTTTAATGTATTCAATATTACAGTCTTCCTGTTCTCATTGTTGGAGTGGACACAGTTTGCAGAGTGCACAACCAATGCTACACGTTTCCAATCCAATGGAAACTGCATTAAATATGCTTCTTATCAGTGCTTGACTTGGACTGAAATAGGTTCCGGTACTCATTTTGGGTGATGGTACTTTTTATATTTTAGGTGCAGGAGCTCCACAATACTTTTGAGCTAATATTCTAGAAGAGGAACAGGAGCTCAATCAGCAGAAAATTTGAGTTGCCCCAAGCTCACTGGCGTGGGAAACTCTGAGGGCCCAGAATATTTTATTCAATGTTGCAAGTGCATTGCGGGCAGAACCCAAGTTAATACAATGTTTCAAGTTCGTTGCAGACAGGCCATGTGTTGCCAATGTGACTTATAGGATATTTTCTACCTGCAATGTTTGTTGGCTTTATGTAGGCCATTTTTACATAGTTGACAATGGCAATAGAAGTTAACTTACTTTAGGTTTGTATCATTTAAATAGAATTTTGATTAACCACATGACAATGATTGAGATTTGAAGACGTTATAAATGAAACTTATGGTTTTCATTTGCACATTTTCATAACTGGCACACAGCGCGGTAGAAAATGTAAGAAATTGGCATTCCACATGAGAAAGGTTGCCGACTCGTACTGTAGTCTATTACCGGCAATTTCAGGAGAGTAAAGGCAGAATCTGCGAAAGCCAGCTGGAGAATAGATGGGTCATGTTAAGGTTCTGGTCACCTAGATCTCTGGCACCCTCTTGAGGCATCAAACCGTAAGCTTAAAGCATCAGACAAGCTCAACGTATATAGTTGATTTTATTAAAACACAGGATGTGTCTACATGGAAAAATACACTGTTGAAAAATTAGAGCAATTGATTGGTCGAAAGAACATGACTTTCAGTCTAACAAGATTTTTTTTAGTCTGGGTCATCCCTACTTGTTTTTGTACTGCCCATATGTAGCTTGTTTTTGTTCGCAGGTTCAAGAATGGGCCAAAATAACTGCCGCAACATTCACCCAAAACTAACTCTTCAAATAGCACTGCTGGGTAATTTGAAAAGCCATAATCAATAATATAATACTCTTAGTAAAAATCCTGTAGAAACTGAGACTAGAAAGGTTCAGAACTTGTGAGAAAAACATTAGTTGAAAAATATATGGCAAGTAGAAAACAAAACTGGACGGTTTTCAGAGATTGATGGGAGGGGTTGAGGGTAGCTGAAGGGTGGGACTAAAGGTAAAGAGGGATAACTAAGGTAAAATGTCCCATGCCTGTAAAATGTTCATGTTGGAAGTACAAGTCTAAGTATTGTTGTCCATTAGTTTACTCCAATTAGGGGAGGGGTGATCGGGCTAGAGGAAAACGTAAAAAATATTGGAAATCCCCCCCCCCCCCAAAAAAAAAAATACAATATGGTTAGCCAAATACACTGATTTGGGTGACAAGTCCCCACGACATACCGGCATTACTCTGCCATGGTTCTTATTGACTGCAGCTTGCTGGAGGACTTGCAGAGTTTTCCTTGTGGGTCCCATGCCTTGAATGGATCCACCAAAAAAGTGCTGAAATAAAACATGAAGTCAAATGTAAAAAGTTTAATCCAGTACAGTTAAATAATTACATTTTTTAAAGTAAACAACGAAAAGTCTGTGCTCATGCGATTCCATACAAAACCAGTCAGGAGTTTGTTACATCCCTCTGTGAGAAACCATTGAGGTGCAACTTCGGTGGGAAACAACCCTCTCCCTGACCTCAGCAGTGAGCACACTCAGCAATGACCTGGGTATAGTGCCATTCAACAAACCCTACTCTGGTTACACTGTCGCGATTGTCATTTTGGGATAGCAAATAAGTGAAGTGGCTGAACAGCCCTGCGCATCTCACATCAAGGCAGACCTGGGTTCAAATAGCATTTAAAATCATTTCAAATGCTGTGTTTGAACTTCTGTTGCAATGGAACCAATAGAAGAGCCCAAAAGTCCAATCCCTCTGTCTACCTGGCACTCCAGGCAGGCTAAAGCAAACGCTCAAAGTATTGGAAAGACTTCCAATAGTATTTGTACCCAGGTCTGATATCTGACTGGATTGCACAGGCAGGCGTGGGAAAGGGGCAGGCGTGAGAAAGGGGCAGGCTCACCCTGCTCCTAGCACAACTGCATGCATGGGGTGATTGCCTTCCAATTCCCACAGGCTGCAATTGGCCCCAGGTCATTATCTTACCCGCTGACATTCTTAACCAAATAATTACTGTGGGAACTAGTCTCAAAATACTCACTATGGACAACTACAAGTTAGTGAGCATGCAAACATTAACCCTAACAATATATAGTGACAGGCACGAGGTCGAGTCATCGAATTTCAAAATGTTGAGTTCCAATTCTGGAGGTGCATGAAGGATCTGTGGGTTCACGGCCTGTTAAAACCACTTCAGTTAAATTGCTGAATTGTAATGGTGGGCCTCCTTGCACATAATATTTCAGTCATTAACTTGACAGTACAGTGGTCTGCTACTAAACACTTTGATATATCAACACTAGACAGGGGATTGGCATTTATCATTTGCTTACCTTTATGTTCTCAGAGGCTTTATCCCCAGGTTTCATTTTCCTAATGGACATTTTCTTGACAAGACCTGGTGAGAAAGGTACACTGTAAATCCTAAAGGCAATTTACTACTCGAAAAAGTGACTTGAGAATGATAAGGTAAAGCGTTACAATGTAACTTAGCCAAGAATGTTTGCCGACACTGGAATAGCGTTCTATAATTGTTATCTACAGTGTAACAGACTTCCCATCTCGCGGGAAGAAAAAAGCCGCCAAAAATGGCTGGCAAGGTATGGCCACAGACAAAAGCTGAAAGTTACCAGGATCTTTGGTATGGCCAGGTTTCAGGTAATAACAACTGTCTAGCTAGTTAACTAACATTATCAATGTCTTGCTCCAAAGATACTAACGCGGACCAAATTGGCTAGTTAGTAAAGTAGAAATGATAAAAATCATAAACCAAACCGGCTAAACCAAGTAACGTTAGCTAGCTGGAGTTAGCTAGCAGTACTTGCTAACATTCATTAGTAAAATAAAAATACGCAATCGTTCGTGTAATACACTTACTGACTTGAGCGTATTTGAACTTTGAGTGAAATTAAACATTTTATACTACCATATAATAATGTAACTTACAGTTTTGGCAACTTCCGAAAGTGGGATCAGGTTGTTTTTGCTTCTTTATTTCTCTCGTCACCTTCCTCTCGCGCCAGGAGCTTAAATATCCTCTTATCACGTGACATATGTAACGCTACTTCAGGATTTTGTAAATCCTTCAAAATAAGAGTTGTCATCCGTTCTCGTTCTCGTTCTGCCCAGTAAACTAAATTCATTATGAAAGTAAAAATGATAAAGTATGCAGTTATCAGCAATCAATATATCTTAGTTCATTATCAAACACATGCATTTCTAAAAGTGAAAATAATGATGTGATATATTTGTTTTTATTTTATTTTGTACGTTTTAAAGGTAGACAGCGATATGACATTAATCAGGGATGGGCAACTCCAGTCCTTGGGGGCCGGAGTGGTGTCACACTTTTTCCCCATCCCACAGCTGATTAAACTAATTGCATTCTAACCTGAAGATCATGATTAGTTGATTATTGGAGTCAGGTGTGTTAGCTGGGGCTGGGGCAAAAGTGTGACACTAATCAGGCTCCCAAGGACTGGAGTTGCCCATTCCTGATGTAGATGCTGAAAGTAAACAGCAGCATGGTAGGTCAATTTCCGCAACAACTAACAGCATTGAAGTGCAACTTCTCCGCTGTTTTGGTCCCGTGGCTACCACATTGTAAAAGCGTGAAGCAAACCCATCACATGCGCAGATATTGTGTGAAGGCGAAGTCGTGCATCTCGCTCACCCCAATATCTGCGGTGCTGCTCATTGCAACATTTCACTGAGTTTACCTTTAAATGTTTTTGTGCAGTCCTATCTAATGGACTGTAAAAAATTTTTTTACAACAACAACCGTACAACGTATCTCAATAAAAGGAAGGTTCATTGTACTCTGTAGCCTCATATAACATGCAAAATAAAACAATTTACACCACCCTGAACCCCTTTATTTTTTATTTTTAATAAAGACAATGTAAAGGGACAGTTTTGTAAGTTACAATGTGTTATCATCCTTCACAAAAGTGAAAATTGTGTGCTTTCATGTGAATATATATAGAATACCTTTATTTAATAGTAAAAAGCAGATTAGTATTCACAGTTCTGACCAAAGGCATAGCCTGACAGAGGAGAGGGAGAGCATATACTACATTGATTTATAGATTCTATTGTACAGTATGTTCTAATGCGCCACCAACCAAAAGACAGTGTCTATTTTAAACTTAAAGGAGCACTTTCCTTTTTTAGAACAAATCTCTATTTTTGATGTAAATGAAATGTTATAGAAGGGTCCAGACACCTTTTTTGTGATTTCACGTTTCTGAGAAACTTACCCTAAACAGCAAATCACTTCCTTGTCCTCGTTGTGTAGTATAGGGGCCCTGAAAAAACATGAACAAAAGGCTCCAAAAACAACCAAATACATCCTTTTAGAAATGGCAATGCTCTCAGTATAGAGATGCAGGTCTTTAGATGTTTTACACATGAAATTGTGTCATTCCGAACTATATCCGCAACATTTTGTTGCGACTCCAGCAATACCTCTCCGTCCATTCTACATGTAACTGCCAAAATAAAGGAAAGTCTTGAGTAAACGAGAGATACAAAGTATATTGAAAGCATGGGGTGCTTCCACACAGGAAGTTCCAGACACTTGTAGAATCTATGCCAAGGCGCATTGAAGCTGTTCTGGCGGCTCGTGTTGGCCCAACGCCCTATTAAGACGCTTTATGTTGGTGTTTCCTTTATTTTAGCAGTTATGTAGCAGCAGGCTACACAGAAAATGGAACAGCTGGATAAGGGAAACTGCTCGCGCAAGGGAATATAACATTGCGGATAAAGTTCGGAATGACACAATTTCATGTGTACAACATCTAAAGACCTGCATCACTATACTGAGAGCATTGCCATTTCGAAAAGGACGCATTTGGGTGTTTTTGGATCCATTGTTCATGTTTTTTCAGGGCCCCCATACTACACGACGAGGAAGTGATTTGCTTATTGTGGTAAGTTTCTCAAAAACATGCAAAATCACAAAAAAGGTGTCTGGACCCTTTTATAACATGCTATTTACATCAAAAATAGAGATTTGGTTATAAAAAAGTAAACTTGTCCTTTAAGTCATCTTCTGAGAATCAGGCACTGTCATGAAATTTGTGACGGTTCCTCAGGTGACTTTTAAGTAGCGGATTGTTTCTAAAGCATCTGCCACAGAATTTGCAACGATACGGTTTCTCTCCAGAGTGAGTGGTCAGGTGTTGTGTCAGGTTGCCTGGGGTGGCAAAGCAATGTCCACACACAGTGCACTTGAAAGGTCTCTCTCCTGTGTGAACCGCTGTGTGTCTGGTCAGTTCTTCCTTACGCTTGAAACTTTTCGGACACTGCTTGCAACCATGTGGTTTCTCACCTCTGTGAGTCCACATGTGCGTTTCCAGTTGTGTCTTCTGATCGAAGTCTTGCCCACAGTCCTTACACCGATATGATTTCTCCCCTGTGTGGAACTTCATATGTGCTTTCAAGTATCCATTACAAGTGAAACTTTCTCCACATTCTTTGCACTGAAATGGTTTCTCCCCGGTGTGCAGCCTCATATGCAATTTCATGTATCCCTTAGTTTTGAAGCATTTCCCACATTCTTTGCATTGATACTGTTTCTGCCCTGTGTGAGACACCATGTGGGTTCTCAGATTAGCATCACTAGGGAAGCATTTGCCACAAACATTACAAGTACGTGTTGCTTTTATGTGGGTTTGCAGGTGATCTGTCAGACTTGCAATGGACTCAAAGACTTCTTCACACACACCACACATTTTCGTATGCTTTGTGTGTACATTTTTCACATGGTTAACTAAAGGACCAATGTACACAAATGTACTTCCACACAACTTGCAACAATAAGGAGAAGCATTTGTGGTTGCCCTGCCTCCAGCAATGGTATGGAAGCTTAGTTCTTTCTTTGCCCATTTTCTGGATGATTCCAGTGGCTTTGACCCTGACGGTTGTCCCCCACTCTCCACCTCATTGTCACTTCCGCTGTTTTCACTCTGAGCTGCAGAACAGCCTAGATATCCTTCTGATAGGGACTGAGAGGCACTGGTTGCTTCTGATACTGTGTAGTCCTCTCCATCAGGCTCAGTTTTGATCTCTTTAGGAATGCGGATGCATAACACATCCCCCTCTTTGCTCTCGGAAGCTTGGCTTGAGAAATCCTTTTGATGGGGTGGGTAAGGTGGGTTACTGTCTCTTTCCTCACAGACAGTGAATATGGAGTCGTTGGTATCAGACTCTAGCCTTTCAAGCTGTTCTTCCTCCTGATTTGTCCCAATTTCCTCTTGTTCATCTTTAATCTGTGTGGGCTCTGGGTTCTGCTCCAGACTGGGGCTCCACTTCTGCTCACAGTGCTGCTGTTCAGGGGGAACCTCCTCTTCAGAGACTGCGAGCGTGAGCTGCTGGGGGTCTAGAAAAAAAGTGGGGAAAGGGATAAATAAGTGATACATATTTTATGTATATTTTTATTTACTTTTTACCCATTTTTTTCTCCCCAATTGGTAGTTACAGTCTTGTCCCATCGCTGCAACTCCCGTACGGAGAGGCGAAGGTCAAGGGCCATGCTTCTGTAACAGTGTTGCTTCCGTCCCTCTCCTCGCCCCTACCTGGGCTCGAACCAGGGACCCTCTGCACACATCGACAACAGTCACCCTCGAAGCTAGCACCGCTAACTAGCTAGCCATTTCACACCGGTTACACTTCCTCCGAAACACGACCCTGCCAAGCCGCACTGCGTCTTGATACACTGCTCGCTTAACCCGGAAGCCAGCCGCACCAATGTGTCGGAGGAAACACCGTACAACTGGCGACTGTGTCAGCATGCATTCACCTGGCCCGCCACAGGAGTCGCTAGAGCGCGATGGGACAAGGACATCCCGGCCGGCCAAACCCTCCCCTAACCAGGACGACGCTGGGCCAATTGTGCACCGCTTCATGGGTCTCCCGGTTGCGGCCGGCTGCGACACAGCCCGGGATCAAACCCGGGTCTGTAGTGACACCTCAAGCACTGCGATGCAGCGCCTTAGACCGCTGCGCCACTCGGCCCGATCAATACATATTTGAAAATGTTTTATGTAAATAACATAGGCCTACCCAGTGTTGTAGTATTCGAGTCCAGGACTCGAACTTGACTTGGACTCAAGTCACGATTTTCATGACTCGTGACTCAACTCGGACTTGGACATTGTTGTCAGAAAGTCTCTCTCCCTTGCATTATTCAACATGCTAGCTACAACAGGAATGTCAGATAGCTACTTTATTTGCTGCTAGCCTTACCAATGTGCAAGACAGTAAATGTTATCGAGCTTTCTATGTTACAAAATGTATCTTTGAGCACTAACAACCCAGTAAGCATTGACTGACGCCGATGTCTTCTGGATTTCTTTTTTGGGTCCCGGCCTTGATTTCAACATCCACGGACCGGCCTGTCTAAATCTGAACCAATCATAGACATCTATGTTTCACAAGTTTTGACAGCACTGTAGAGCACAGTACAGCAGAGTACAGTACATTACAGTAAAGAAAAGTATAGTACAGTAGAGCACAGAGTACAATGTACTCTACTGAATTAAACTCTACTTTACTGTACTCTTCTGTACTCTACTGGGCTGTTGAAACGTGTGAAACATAGCCTAGACATCTATGATTCGTTCAGATTTGGTCTGATCCGGACCGACCAAATTTGTACTTGTTTGGGGCGGAGCTCATTAGCAAAATACCCAGTATGCTTTGCTTTGTTTTTTATGTATTTATTTACATTTTGGTCATTCAGCAGACACTCTTATCCAGAGCAACTTACAGTCAGTGAATTAAACTAAGGTAGATAAACAACATATCACAGTCATAGCAAGAAAAAATATATGTATGTAACCGTTACTAAGAATGCTATTGTAGTTGAAGTGGTCTGTTGGTTTATTCTGTAGGTTGGACTACTTTGAACATCATCGCTGCCAGTTTTAAAGCTTTTGAAAAAGCTAACATACGTGCATGTGACAGATGGGAGGAATAATAAATATTCCATACTGCAATCTTCAGTCTGGTCAGTTTTCCTATTTTAACTGGATTTATTTTAATTTTATGTGACATAATGCTTTCTTCATTGACATGTATCCACCTCATTTTCTAACGTTGCTATGGGCACGGCCAAACAAAGGAAGTGATGAATTCGACTTCCGCTTAACTTGCCAGGGTAAATGATTTGAAAGAGCCAATTTATAGAGTATTAAAGTCAAGTAAAAGTGTCATTTTATTTCATTCAAGTTCGCTAATGTTAGCTAGACTTACAAGTAGGCTAGTTCTGTTGTGATAATAATGTTAGTTGTGTTGTGTCAGAGTTAAGGCCCGGGCCATCCACCAAGCCAATAATTATAACGATAAACTAACTACACTACCGGTCAAAAGTTTTAGAACACCTACTCATTCAAGGGTTTTTCTTTATTTTTACTATTTTCTACATTGTAGAATTATAGTGACGACATCAAAACTATGAAATAACACATATGGAATCATGTAGTAACCAAAAAGGTGTTAAACAAATCAAAATATATTTTATATTTGAGATTCTTCAAATAGCCACCCTTTGCCTTGATGACAGCTTTGCACACTCTTGGCATTATCTCAACCAGCTTCATGAGGTAGTCACCTGGAATGCATTCCAATTAACAGGTGTGCCTTCTTAAAAGTTAATTTGTAGAATGTATTTCCTTCTTAATGCGTTTGAGCCAATCAGTTGTGTTGTGACAAGGTCGGGGGGGGGGGTATTTGGTAAAAGAACAAGTCCATATTATGACAAGAACAGCTCAAATAAGCAAAGAGAAACGACAGTCCATCATTACTTTAAGACATGAAGGTCAGTCAATATGGAACATTTCAAGAACTTTGAAAGTTTCTTCAAGTGGAGTCGCAAAAACCATCAAGCGCTATGATGAAACTGGCTCTCATGAGGACTGCCACAGGAAAGGAAGACCCAGAGTTAACTCTGCTGCAGAGGATAAGTTAATTAGATTTACCAGCCTCAGAAATTGCAGCCCAAATAAATGCTTCACAGAGTTCAAGTAACAGACACATCTCAACATCAACTGTTCAGAGAAGACTATGTGAATCAGGCCTTCATGGTCGAATTGCTGCAAAGAAACCACTACTAAAGAACACCAATAAGAAGAAGAGACTTGATTGGGCCAAGACACACGAGCAATCGGCATTAGGCCCGGTGGAAATTAGTCCTTTTGTCTGGAGTCCAAATTTGAGATTTTTGGTTCCAACCGCCGTGTCTTTGTGAGACGTGGTGTGGGTGAACAGATGATCTCCGCATGTGTATTTCCCACCGTAGAGCATGGAGGAGGAGGTGTTGTGGTGTGGGGGTGCTTTGCTGGTGACACTGTCTGTGATTTATTTAGAATTCAAGGCACACTTATCCAGCAAGGCTACCACAGCATTCTGCAGCGCTACGCCATCCCATCTGGTATGGGCTTAGTGGGACTATCATTGTTGTTTTTCAACAGGACAATGACCCAACACACCTCCAGGCTGTGTAAGGGCTATTTTACCAAGAAGGAGAGTGATGGAGTGCTGCATCAGATGACCTGGCCTCCACAATCCCCCAACCTCAACCAAATTGAGATGGTTTGGGATGAGTCGGACCGCAGAGTGAAGGAAAAGCAGCCAACAAGTGCTCAGCATATGTGCGAACTCCTTCAAGACTGTTGGAAAAGCATTCCAGGTGAAGCTGGTTGAGAAAATGCCAAGAGTGTGCAAAGCTGTCATCAAGGCAAAGGGTGGCTATTTGAAGAATCTCAAATATAAAATGTATTTAGACTTGTTTAACACTTTTTTGGTAACTACATGATTCCATGTGTTATTTCATAGTTTTGATGTCTTCACTATTATTCTACAACAAAATAAAGAAAAACCCTTGATTGAGTAGGTGTTCTAAAACTTTTGACCAGTAGTGTATAGGCAACATAACTGTAAAACGTTGGTGAGCATCCACACTAGAGGAAAGTTTACTGTTTTACAGTCCTACACCTGTCAATCAACTGATCAAGGCACCCTACTGCACGTTTACTATTAATAAGGTGCTAACACAAGACCATTCATGAGGTCTCTAACGCACAAATACTGGTTCAGACCATTCTATGCTTTCAGGGTGTGTTCATTGTCATAGTAACAACTGAAAATAATACTTCAATGTTCATGTAGGCCTAATGAAAAATAATATAGTAACTTGTATTTAAATGTAGCAATTCAACAACAAACACCGTTTAGCCTGTGCATCTTTTACAGCATGTAATTGTGGTTTGCAAGAGACTTCCATTTTTCTAATGGTTGTCAATTCCTTTGGGTCTTCTTTTTCACTGTGCTCATCTAGACTATGTCTTGTGCAACTATTTGCAATGCATCAGTGCAACAATGTTATCATAACCGGCCAAAAGTTATCATACCAATGTACTTTCTCTCCTCAACTTTCCCAGATATGCATTTTTCTATGCTGTAGGCCTGTTTTACATTCAGCAATTAAGAAGAGCAAGCCTGCTTCTTTCCCCGAATAGGCTATTAGGTCTAGTATAAAATAAGTACCAAAATAAATGTCCTATAGCTTT
This sequence comes from Coregonus lavaretus, assembly GCF_964263955.1. Taxonomy (NCBI): domain Eukaryota; kingdom Metazoa; phylum Chordata; class Actinopteri; order Salmoniformes; family Salmonidae; genus Coregonus; species Coregonus lavaretus. The sequence goes on along the minus strand of NW_028166494.1, from coordinate 178,142 downwards.
TGTAGCCTAGGCCTATAGCTTTTCCTGGGATTTCACGAGAAGAGGAATGGCCTATAGCGGAGAGGCTTGTGTAGCCTATAGCCTGTTGTGCATGGGAACAGCTGGAAGAGAGAGGCTAGTGATGTATAGCTGAAGTAAGAAGCTAAATATTAGCTAGATATTAGGCCATTTATTAGCTAAATATTAGGGCTATAGGCTAAATATTTACCTAACAAAGTGCAAGAAAAATAAGTTAACAGATTATGAAATGGCAGATCTGTAGTGCGTTCCTCCAGGTTGCGCTCTGTGGTCCCCGGGCATGCAGCTCCACTATTGATTAGGCCTAGGCCTACGTTTTTAGATAAGGAAATTATTATACCTGGGCTACAACAACAACAGTGCAATGAGGAATTTATTAAAGTGAATAACAATTATTGTCCATAGGCTGTAAACTGCAATGATGTACGAAAAAGTATGAAAATGTATGCACTCACTACTGTAAGTCGCTCTGGATAAGAAATGACTAAAATGTTTAAATATATATATATATATATATATATATATATATATAGGCTAATTTGAATAACTGCTCACTTAGACCTAGTGTTTTGTTTCATGCCGAAATAACTGCATAGGCCAACAGCCTAGACTTGATTATGCAACCATTTGGATCAGTGTGGGTCTATTCCAGTGGAGGCTGCTGAGTGGAGGAATGCTCATAGTAATGGCTGGAATGAGGTCAATGGAATGGTATCAACCACATATGTTTGATACCATTCCATTGACTCTATTCCAGCCATTATGAGCCTTCCTCCCCTCAGCATCCTCCACTGGTCTATTCTCGACTGTTTAGAAGGTCCAAAAAGGTACATTAGCAGGCCACTCACATGGTGTAGGCCTATTTTGTCAGGATGTAGCCTGGTGTTAAGATAGGCCTACTATAGTAAAATATGGGGCTTCTCCTTTCCAGCTCCCCGCTCATTAATGCTGTAGCCTATTTTACATTCAGCAAGCAAGAGCAAGCTTGCATCTCTCCTCTAATATCCTATTAGTTGGCTAAAGAAAATAATTTTTAAAAAGTGTCCAACAAGCTTTTGAAGTCTGGATTTTCCTAGGATACCACAAGATTTAAAAGGAATAGCTGTGGCAGCAGCGAGGCCAGATGCTAATTGGGCAAGAAAAACAATAAAGACAGAGGGGCTGTAATTAAGAATGTTATGATTGTTTTCTAGTGAGTACAAAACTCTAGTCTAGGCTGTAAACTGCAGTGAATAGCCTATTGCATTTGAATAACCGCTCAAAAGCCTGGCGTTTTCAATGCATATTCATTTCGAAATAACTGCATCTAGCCTGCCTGATTGGGCAACCATTTGGATCAGTTATGTGGGTTTTCTCGGCAGTTTAGCCTACAAGGTCCAAGCACATTAGCAGGACAGTAATATGATGTATTTTGTCATGACGTATCAGCTAACAGAAACATGCCAATGATGGGATTTCTAGTGGCGCGCATATGAATTATGATAATGCAATAACACAGAGGAAGTTGTATCCATCGTTTCCATGTTTGGCTTCAGTGTTTTAAAAGCGTTAGAACATGTATTTTCATCGTCCGTAAATGACGTATTTTCAACTTTAATTCAGAACCAACATTTTACCTATTTCGATGTCTGGAAAAGACGTCTAAAATAAGCATTTCCAACAATTATTCTCACTGGAAGGCACTCGTGACTCGATCATAATTAAAGGCCCTGGACTTGGATGATAGGGTCCTTGGATTCGACTCGGAGTTTACTACATTACTGGGCCTATCCATTGTCCTTTGAAACTCATGCAATAACATTAATGTTTTGTTTACAATATGTTTAGCTAGTTAGTTTACAGTTGGATAAATCCCAAAATACTGCTGATTCAAGTTAGCTAATTAAAGTTCAACAGAGTGGGTCTTTACATCAGCAACTAGCTAGCTACCTGATTCGTTTGATGTAAATCGACACAAACCTGTTCTATGCAGTTTGAAATCCAGCAGACGTCGAAGACGTTCATTCTCCTCCTTTGAACGAGAGATTTCTTCCTGGTATTCTGTTATTGTTCTCTCTACCACCCCGCCTATCTCCACAGCCGCCGCTGTTAGCCGTTCAGTAATATACACATTGAACAATGCCAGTTTAGACATTTTGAGAGGTATGAAATTCGAGATTTCGTTGTGTTTTGCTAGATACTTTGTTTTTCACCAGAGGCAGAAAATGTATTCCAGATGATGATAATGGTGCTGCTACTTCCCACAATCCTCCGCTGGTTCCGGTTCCAACTTGTGTTCAGGAAGTTGGGTGTTTGACAGCTGATACACTTTCAAAGAAACAAATAAATAAAGGATAACTACCTAGTCATCTGTATAAGCCTGTAACCCAATACACTATGTCAAGGCAATCCAACCGAACCACAGACAGCAAAAAGATGGTAAGGAGTCGCGATCTGCTTACCATTCGGGCTACTCAATTAGTGCTAGGTAGTTAGTAAACAAGCTAACGCTAGGGGGCTAATTTAGACGACAATCTGCCTTTTATTAACCTCCAAAAACCAGCTTAATATGCTGATCTGATCATGCGTGTTTTGATAAAGTATTAAGGACACATTAGCATAACTATAGTGCAATGTAGGTATTAAGTGAGAAATCAATGAATGACAAATACAGGAAGCTAGCTAGTTAGCATTTCATTAGCTAGCTAGCGCCATGGAAGACATGCTCAGTCACTGCAAGTTGTTTACAGCTAACTAGCTACCAAAATGACAGTCAGTGTTAAAAAAAAGAGTATTCAGGCGTAGCTACCTTTTGCATTTGCTAAGCATATTAACGTTAACTTAACTGTTACCCTGGCATGGATGGCAATTGGCAAGTCATAATATGCCGTATGATATTGATACTTGTCTTTATCATAGGTACCTGACCCATGTACCTGAACCAAGTCTACATAATTTAGTCAGGCTGAATTAATTTATTAAAGTACTGCATCTGCAATACAATAAATGATTCACTGTCTTTGAATCAATGAAATATCTGTTGTTTTGACGTTTTTACACCAGGGGGTGCTGACAGCTACGTTTCTTTTCTCTCCCGTTTCCTGTCTCCCACACACACACACACACGCACACACACTCCCTCCTTACCATCTTATAGAACGCAGAGCTGTTCACGCTGACATACGGGGCCCTGGTAACCCAGCTGTGTAAGGACTATGAGAACGACGAGGAGGTCAACAAACAGCTGGATAAGATGTGAGTCTCTTCTTCTCAACAAACTATCTGCTTAGTCCTCTCACTTATAAGTGATCAAGGAAAGGAAACAAGGATAATAATTGAGTCGTGTGTGTGTGAAGTGCACTGTTTGCTCTGAACCTGTAAAATGTGCCACTCCTCTGCATTTCATTTTCAGTTTATCATTTACTCTGAAAATGGACAAAGTGGAGCTACCGCTTTCGGCCTCTCTGATGTTTCCCATCAACCTACACCACACTGGCAAATTCTCCATCCCTCTTAAACTTGACCCCAGTCACCAGTAGACCAGTGATATAATCTGTGTGTCTGTGATGAAACAGGTGGTCTATAACCAGGGAAGTAATCACCTTTCACACATCCATGTTAGGAGTCTTCTTCGCTTTCTAAACGTCTCCTGGAATTCACTGGCTCCATCCCCTCCTCTTTTGAGGAACAGAAAACAGAAGACACACTGTCCAATGAATTCTCTGAATTTGAAAGGGGAAAAGGGGGTGGTGTGCCCATTGTGAATCATTTGGTATTTGGTGCTGTCTAGTAAAGATCAATGCTGTCTCGCTGGCTTAGAAACATTTAAAGGTGTAGTTAACTTTTCCAAAGTAATAAAATGGCAAAGTAATCTTTTAAGGCTGAAAGATTGGCCTTGTGTGATATGGCCTGTGAAGGTATTCTTCCTCTTGGCTTAACTAACATACCTACTGTAGCATGGTCTGCCCCAAATACGGTTAATTCGGGTGATGATATCATCTGACTCCTTTAGGGGGGGGTCCAGATGCTTATCTATCACACTCTATAAACCCCCCCCCCCCCCCCCCCAGTGTTCATGTCTGAAGTCTTTACAGGAGATGTAGAATCTCTGCTCTGAAGTGGTATAGCATTTAGCACCCGTTCTTCTTTCCTTTGCTCACTCTTTCCCCCCTCTTTTGTTTTTTTCCAGGGGATACAATATCGGAGTGCGTCTCATCGAGGACTTCTTGGCACGCTCCAGCGTTGGGAGGTGTCAGGATTTCAGAGAAACGGCCGATGTCATTGCTAAGGTAATGGGAACGTCCCCGAGCCAATCAGAGCATGTCCTTGGAACCCTCCCAGAAAGGAGAGAGGAGAGGGGGAAGAGCAAGATGGAGAGAGAAAGGACAGGGAACGATAAAGAGTGAGAGCGATTGAGATGAGGGAGAGAGAGAAAGAGGTTGTGAGTTAGAGAGCAAGAGAGCCGGCGACTGGAATTTGAACTCCAACCTGCAGTGGTCTGCATAGTTTCTGAGCTTTCATAGCTCCTCTCTACTGCTTTTCATTTCTCGCACTCACGCAGGTAGGGAAGCATCCCAGCTATGTCACCGCAAAGCCAACTAGCCCCAGCCCCCGTGTGTGTGTGTCTGGGCTCATGTTCCCCACTGCTTCTTGTTATGTTATACAGTAGTTCTAACAGTGCTGCTAAGTCGTTTCACAGGTGTAACCTTGCATTGTAGGCCTATGGTTCAGTTATATGGAAGGCAGTAGTATGGAATATTGGTCTAGATGATGAACAGGTAGCCTCAACTGCCGTTCAGACTTGCCGAGATAATCAAAATGTATTCACTAACTGTAAGTCGCTCTGGATAAGAGCGTCTGCTAAATGACTAAAATGTAAAATGTAATTCAGTGATTCATCTTGTATGAGAGTGATGGTGTCTGTTCTATTATGAATACAGTACTTGTAACGCCATTGTAACATTAACAGCATTGTGTGATTGCATGTGTTGTCCACTAGGTGGCATTTAAGATGTACCTGGGCATCACCCCCAGTGTGACCAACTGGAGCCCGGCGGGAGACGAGTTCTCCCTCATCCTGGAGAGTAACCCCCTGGTGGACTTTGTAGAGCTGCCTGACAACCACAGCTCCTTGGTCTACTCCAACCTGCTGTGTGGGGTACTCCGAGGAGCTCTGGAGATGGTAAGGAGGGTGCGTGTGTGTGTGTATATGGTGTGTACTCCAACCTGCTATGTGGGGTACTCCGAGGAGCTTCTTTAGGCCTTTTCACACTACTGAGACAAACTGAGCCGAGCCTAACCAAGCTATACTGTGCTGGCCTGGTTACATATTCACCATAGTTGTTGGAACCATGCTGAAAAGGACCATGTGAAAAGAAACATATCAGAGCCAGCACGGTAGTATGAAAATTATATTTGTGTGATTTATGTTATGTTCATGTGTCATGAGAAAAGTACTTTATTTCCCTTTTAATTTCTAATATCTCCTTCTCTCTCCCCAAGGTGCAGATGGCAGTGGATGTGAAGTTTGCTCAGGACACCCTGAGAGGAGACAATATCACAGAGATCCGCATGAAGTTCATCAAGAGGATCGAAGAGAACCTACCGGCCGGGGATGAGTGAGAGAAACACAGAGAGAGAGAGAGAGAGAAACCACCTCCTTACACCTCTCCTCTCCTCTTGCTCTCCATCCATCCTGAATCTGATGTCGCTCGGGGGGTACAGAGAGAGAGGGAGAGAAAGAGGTATTGGGAAACCCTTCACTGAACGAATGGAGACCAAGAAATGAAGTCCTTGGACGTGTCTCAAATGTATTCTATCTTCCTCTCCTTGTCTCCTTCTCTTCATCTGCACTGGTGTAAAGACAAAGGACAGATAGGTGGGAGTTAAACGCAGGGAAGGAGAGGACTTGGCCTTTGAGATGCACCGTTTGGTTTATGGAAGGACTTCTGCTGAGCTATGATCCTTGAACTTTAACGTCTGCTCATATGACCCCTGACCTTTCCCCTTTAACCTCTGCTCCTGGGATGAGGAACCCCTTGGACACTTCATCATCACATATGTTAATTTCCGAGAAAACGTTGTCCCTTAGATATAGTTTAGGCTTTGTCTAGTGAAAGTAGTCAGGAAAAGCTCCTGGCCCGTTACAAATGGAAATGTTTTGTTTTTGATTGATTTTAAATTCTGTTAATTTAATCAATTTCACGTAAATGTGTATCACTGAATGGAATGTGATGGTTTCACTACCAAGTCAAAGTTGGTTGTCTCAATTGTGTTGTACACAGTGGACCAGATTTTGATATGGAAAGTTTTGTTTTTACATTTTGTCTCTCTTTTTAAGAAAATGCAAGATCATAGAGATTCTGTTAATGTCTGTCCATAAGATCTTTATTTGTTGTGTCATCTAAAATACTTCCACATGTATGGCAATATTAATTTAAGTAGGCTGATGTGTCATTAATAAACTAAACAGATTGACATATCTGTGCTGTGGTATCACTATTATAATAATTCAGCTAGAACTGGTAGAAAACACATGTTGGATGTGTGTCCATGACGGTACATAGTAGGACCTGTGTTCCTTGTTAACCTGTTGCAGGTCTATTCACACACATGTAATGAAATGTCACAACCTTCCCCAGTGCCCGGTCGTCAGGTAAACCCCAGTGCACTGTGAGACAGTTATTCCTCTGGAGCAGCTTTGTCCAGTCAAACAACAATTACACAGACCTAATGCCTCAGATGTTTGTTCAGGCTTCATGGAAACAATTAGGATGTGTGTGTGTGTGTGTGTCTGACAGCCATGTTTTAGGAACAGCCACTTTTTAACAGGGTGTCTGGAACAGGGGAGTGTGTGTGAGTTTAAGAGTGAGTGGACGGGGCTAGCAGGGCAAGTTGTCATTAAAGACAGGTCCATTCTGCCCATAACTGACGTCATCCAGGAGTCACCAACACAACCGCTTGTTGAGGCAAACCGCTCACCTCGTCAATCACAGCAGAGCACACAGAGCTGGCCATACACACAAACGTATTGTTCCATGGTTTTTGTACTGACTGTAACCACCAGAGGCTGCTGTGGGCATTCCATTCCCCATCACTCCAACACTCACTCCAAAAACATTTTCCTCTGCAGGTCACTGTCATTTGAGAGTACAATTAAGTTTCCACTTAGACATACACTATCGTTCAAAAGTTTTGGGTCACTTAGAAATGTCCTTGTTTTCGAAAGAAAAGCAATTTTTTTGTCCATTAAAATAACATCAAATTGATCAGAAATACAGTGTAGACATTGTTAATGTTGTAAATGGCTATTGTAGCTGGAAATGGCTGATTTTTAATGGAATATATACATAGGTGTACAGAGGCCCATTATCAGCAACCATCAGTCCTGTGTTGCAATGGCACGTTGTGTTTGCTAATCCAAGTTTATCATTTTAAAAGACTAATTGATCATTAGAAAACCCTATTGCAATTATGTTAGCACAGCTGAAAACTGTTGTGCTGATTAAAGAAGCAATAAAACTGGCCTTCTTGAGACTAGTTGAGTATCTGGAGCATCAGCAATTGTGGGTTTGATTACAGGCTTAAAACGTCAACAGTGAAGAGTGGACTCCTGGATGCTGACCTTCCAGGCAGAGTTGCAAAGAAAAAGCCATATCTCAGACTGCCCATCTTAATATTTGATTTTTAATGGCCAGTCTGAGATATGGCCTTTTCTTTGCAACTCTGCCTAGAAGGTCAGCATCCCGGAGTCACCTCTTCACTGTTGACGTTGAGACTGGTGTTTTGCGGTTACTATTTAATGAAGCTGCCAGTTGAGGACATGTGAGGCGCCTGTTTCTCAAACTAGACACTCATGTATTTGTCCTCTTGCTCAGTTGTGCACCGGGGCCTCCCACTCCTCTTTCTATTCTGGTTAGAGCCAGTTTGCGCTGTTCTGTGAAGGGAGTAGTACACAGCGTTGTAAGAGATCTTCAGTTTCTTGACAATTTCTCGCATGGAATAGCCTTCATTTCTCAGAATAAGAATAGACTGACGAGTTTCAGAAGAAAGTTCTTTGTTTCTGGCCATTTTGAGCTTGTAATCGAACCCACAATTGCTGATGCTCCAGATACTCAACTAGTCTCAAGAAGGCCAGTTTTATTGCTTCTTTAATCAGCACAACAGTTTTCAGCTGTGCTAACATAATTGCAAAAGGGTTTTCTGATGATCAATTAGCCTTTTAAAATGATAACCTTGGATTAGCAAACACAACGTGCCATTGGAACACAGGACTGATGGTTGCTGATAATGGGCCTCTGTACACCTATGTAGATATTCCATAAAAAATCAGCCGTTTCCAGCTACAATAGCCATTTACAACATTAACAATGTCTACACTGTATTTCTGATCAATTTGATGTTATTTTAACGGACAGAAAAAATGCTTTTCTTTCAAAAACAAGGACATTTCTAAGTGAACCCAAACTTTTGAACGGTAGTGTATATCTAAGATCAATTTCTGTTAACCCCTTTAATGGTAAAGCTTATGATTTGAGGTGGGTTAGATGATCCTAGATCTTTGCCTAAATGCAGCTTTTACCTATAGCTCTGATTCAGGTATTTTTGTCATTGAAAGATAGGGATGAGGTTTGCATATGTAGGTGAGTAGGCTACTCTGCACATAATGACTATCAAATTAAATGTATGATAATAGTAAAACAACCTCCCCATAGACAGACAGACAGACCAATATTTCTTCTAGAATATTTCAATATACTGTAGATAGTTCAAAACAGGTTTGATACAATCAATGCATGTATGAGGTGTGCATGCTTTCCAACCTCCAGGGAAGGGGCGGTCCTTCATTACTAACTAAATAAATCCTATATTCACTTTCCCACCTGGAATCGGAGACGTTTGAGAGGATAAACAGTGGAAAGTGGACACACTGTGAGGACTGTCAGCGTGAAGTAAGCCCCTCGTCCTCTGAAGAGCTCTCGCTCCAGTTTACGCCCACATATATATACATTCTTTAGGCCTATAATGTGTATGTTGGATGGCGAGCAAGGAGGAAATGGTTTTGTGCAGACGTTCCATGTAAATCATTTGGCAGAATTAGAGCCGTGTACCAGGGGGATATACAGCTGGGATACTGTGGACTGTTGCTGTGAGAAAACCTGTACCACTCTTCCACATGCTCCCAGGAATTTAGGAGCATGCACACACACACACACACACACACACACACACACACACACACACACACACACACACACACACGGCACAGGAGAGCGCACACTCACACACACGCAAGACACAGGAGCAAGCACGCACACACATGCAGGACACAGGAGCGTGTGCACAGACGCACTCAGGACACAGGAGCGCACACACACACTCCTGTCCTCGCTCCCTGACTCGAGCAACAATCGTATGTGTTACACTGCTTTATCTTTGGTCGTTAGGTCTGTGAAGCTCACGGTAAGAACTGTGTATCTGGGTTGAGAGTTAGTATCTCTCTTTCTCTCTCTCTGTCCCCCTCTCTCTCTTTCCCCCAACCCCCCCCCCCCTCTCTCTCTTTCTCTCTCTCTCTCTCTCTCTCTCTCTCTCTCTCTCTCTCTCTCTCTCTCTCTCTCTCTCTCTCTCTCTCTCTCTCTGTCTCTGTCTCTGTCTCTGTCTCTCTATCTCTCTCTCTCTCTCTCTCTCTCTCTCTCTCTCTCTCTCTCTCTCTCTCTCTCTCTCTCTCTCTCTGTCTCTCTGTCTGTATATCGCTCTGTCTCTCTGTCTGTATGTCTCTCTGTCTGTATGTCTCTAAGTCTGTATGTCTCTCTGTCTCTCTGTCTCTGTCTGTATGTCTCTCTGTCTCTCTGTCTGTATGTCTCTCTAACTGTATGTCTGTATCTCTCTCTCTCTCTCTCTCTCTCTCGCTCTCTCTCTCTCTGTCTCTCTGTCTGTATGTCTCTCTCTCTCTCTCTCTCTGTCTCTCTGTCTCTCTGTCTGTATGTCTCTCTCTCTCTCTCTCTCTGTCTCTCTGTCTCTCTGTCTGTATGTCTCTCTGTCTGTATGTCTCTCTGTCTCTCTGTCTGTATGTCTCTCTGTCTCTCTGTCTCCATGTCTGTATGTCTCATGGTTCTTAAACAGCACACAGAAACAAACACAGGAGCGAGAGAGAGTCTCCCCATCATTCATATCCCACACACACAATTTGTTCACGTGTTACACACTTAATTCTTCACGTGGCACTCTATTTTTCAAGAAACTTTACTAGGACAGCTCCGGCAAACAAGTAGAAAATGTTGCAGACCTGAGACGATGCACGCCGATCTGCTTTAAACTGGCTAAACACTGGCTTTATGGGCTTTATGGGAAACACATGGAGAACAGCATGCTGTGACAGAAAAGGCCTAGCTAGCACATGGATGTCCCTGAGCTGGCCTATATTATTGAATACCCCATCCTTCCTCCACCACCTCTCCATCCCTCTATTCTATATCTATCCCACCCTGTCTATCTCACTGTCTTTTTGTCTGTCTTTCCTTCGTTTCTTTTCTCTCTTCTCCATGACTCTTGATTTCTCTCCTCATCTCTGCCTCTGTTTCTCATTCTTTCAAGCCAAAGAGAGTGAGGTGAGTCAAATGAAAGAGAAAATGAGAGACCCACCTTTGGGGATATCGGAACACTGGGAATATCAGATACGCTCTGGGAATGCTGCAGATGCCTCAAGTGAGGTAGGCTTGAAGCATCCCTGGTTTTCCTGACTTTTCCGGAGCATGTCTCGTGTCTGGACAGTGGAGAGAGGTGGGAGATGACAGGCGTATGGACAGTATTCCAGACGACGCTCTGTGTGTTTCAGGGAAGGAGAGGATGCGCTAAGACAGGGAACAGCTTGTTTCCGTAAGGAATCCCAGACCCGGAATCTCAGGCAGTTGGCAGGGAAGTGGAGGGAAGAGGCATGTCTGATGTCATCGTCTGAGTTGACTATTAGAGTACATAGGCAGAAACCGACTGGCCAAATGGGCAGATGGCAGATGACAGATGGTAACATGATTGAGGCCAACACTGTGGGTTTGGAGTGGGTCTGTATCAGGCTGTGGCCAACACTGAGATGCATGAATACGGATTAACTCAAACATGCGTTCATCATTGTCTGCTTTTTTCCATCAAAAATACATGGTGGACCTAATGTGGGCCCTGAGCTTGTTCTGGTCAGGTCACACCATTATGAAGAACTCAATAGTGTTCAGTGTTTGAAGGGGATTTTGTGTGCTTCCAAAATGGCATCCTTTTTCCTATAGAGAATAGAGTGCACAGAGATCCTATTAAATTACACATTTTTAATATGTTCAAATATGTAATTATATCATATGGTGCCATTTGAGAAGCTTCCTTTTTGTGTCCATATGTTAGAATAAAGAATACTGAAACTGTGCTTCTTATATGAGAAAGTATCACAAACTATCATGCAATGTCTAACTGTATCTAGTATGCGTCAGAGGTAAGATAAGGAGTGAGCTCCGGTACAGCCATGGTTTGGCTAGAGCTGCAGAGCCCAACCCATCTGATACATTGTTTATATTTTCCCCTCTTTCTCTCCAGCTTTTTGGATGCTCACTGGTAAGCTGCCGTCCCTCTGGTTCCAATTTCCCCCTGATCTTTTGTTCTTCTTCTCTCAATAGGACTGTATGAAAAGAAGATAGCTTTCCTTTTCATGATGATGATGATGATGATGATACAGGTTTAATCCCATTCTATCTTTACCCCTCTTATCCCTTTATTGCTCTCTTTATTTTATCCTCTCTTTCTCTCTCTCTCTTTCTCTCCTCTCCCTCTCCTCTGACCTCTATGCTGATCTAGGAGTTTATGTAACGCAGGCAGAACTTTCCAAGAGAGAAAGAGAGAGAGAGAGAAAAGCAAGTGAGAGAGAGACAGAGAGAGAGTGAGAGAGAGAGAGAGAGAGAGAGAGAGAGAGAGAGAGTGAGCGAGAGAGAGAGAGAGAGAGAGAAGAGGAGAGAGAGAGAGAGAGAGAGAGTAAGAGAGAAAAGTGTCATGTTTAATTTTACACCAGTTGTCTCTCGGGGCGAATGTACGGTACCTCACCTAAGACTTCATTATTCCAGGATTCTGCCTCCAAACGCACATATGTAAGCATACATTTAAATGAATCTCCCAGGCAATACCAAATATTATAATTCCTATTGAAACACAGGAATGCGAGAGAGTCCTGGATTGCCCTGGACTCAAATCAAACCAGGCTTCCTGAGAGAGAGAGAGAGAGAGAGAGAGGAGAGAAGAGAGAGAGAGAGAGAGAGAGAGAGAGAGAGAGAGAGAGAGAGAGAGAGAGAGAGAGAGAGAGAGAGAGAGAGAGAGAGAGAGAGAGAGAGAGAGAGAGAGAGAGAGCACAAGGATGCCTGGAGGCTGGAGTCCAGCTGAACTGGACAGGATATCACGGCTCACAACTGCCAAGCATGGACCGACACACCGCTCAGACCCACCGCGTGTGTGAGCATGTGTGTGTGTGTGATTAGGGGTGGGGTTAGTGTTTGTGTGTGGGGGGATGGGGTGGGGTGAGGGGGGGAGTTGTGTGTGTGTCAAGGTACCATAAGCCTAACGTTGACTCCACATGATTGTCTGCGAGCCTCAACACCATAGAAACCTACTTAGCTCAAGCAAGATAGGGAAGACAGTGTAGCTCGGTGAATCATCATATTGAAGAGTAGACTGTTAGTATCTGTTAGTATACTGCATCCCAAATGGCACCCTATTCCCTACAAAGCACACTACCTTTGACCAGAGCCCATAAAAGTAGTGTGCTATGTTGGGAATAGGGTGCCATTTGGGACACACCCTAGATCTGTGAATATGACTTTCCACATAAAACACCTCAAGCTGTCTGACTGGAGAATGAGGGATACTGGGATATAACGGGTGAGCTAGGGATTTGAACAATCCTGAATGTGGAGACATGTGTGACTGGAGACATAGAGGCCTCAATCGTTTTTTTGTGTGTGTAGGTGTGTGTGTGCGTGTACGTGTTTGTGCGTGTGTGTGTATGGGCTCTATCCCAGGGCATTGTGCGTTATTGAGAGTCCATAAGCAATCATGTTGCCCTGTATCACAGTAACTCCCTTCACATCATGAAAGGAGGTCCCTATTATGGATCTGTTAAAGCTGCAAAGCTGGTTATGTGGATGTGATTACTGAGGGATTGTGTCAATTGATCTCAAGTCAGTTTTTTGTTTTTTTTCCTGCCCAAAGCGCGCACACACACACACACACACACACACACAAATTGGTTTGGCCAATTTAACTTCAGATGCCGACGTTTGTCATGTCAAATTTGAAGTTGCTCCAAATGTCAAGTTACTGTAAGGAAGTGAAAACTGAAGTGGTACTGGAACACCAGTGGTCTGTTAGTGGTACTGGAACACCAGTGGTCTGTTAGAGGTACTGGAACACCAGTGGTCTGTTAGTGGTACTGGAACACCAGTGGTCTGTTAGTGGTACTGGAACACCAGTGGTCTGTTAGAGGTACTGGAACACCAGTGGTCTGTTAGTGGTACTGGAACACCAGTGGTCTGTTAGAGGTACTGGAACACCAGTGGTCTGTTAGTGGTACTGGAACACCAGTGGTCTGTTAGAGGTACTGGAAAGCCAGTGGTCTGTTAGTGGTACTGGAACACCAGTGGTCTGTTAGTGATGCTGGAACACCAGTGGTCTGTTAGAGGTACTGGAACACCAGTGGTCTGTTAGAGGTACTGGAACACCAGTGGTCTGTTAGAGGTACTGGAACACCAGTGGTCTTTTAGTGGTACTGGAACACCAGTGGTCTGTTAGTGGTACTGGAACACCAGTGGTCTGTTAGAGGTACTGGAACACCAGTGGTCTGTTAGAGGTACTGGAACACCAGTGGTCTGTTAGAGGTACTGGAACACCAGTGGTCTGTTAGTGGTACTGGAACACCAGTGGTCTGTTAGTGGTACTGGAACACCAGTGGTCTGTTAGAGGTACTGGAACACCAGTGGTCTGTTAGAGGTACTGGAACACCAGTGGTCTGTTAGAGGTACTGGAACACCAGTGGTCTGTTAGTGGTACTGGAACACCAGTGGTCTGTTAGAGGTACTGGAACACCAGTGGTCTGTTAGTGGTACTGGAACACCAGTGGTCTGTTAGTGGTACTGGAACACCAGTGGTCTGTTAGAGGTACTGGAACACCAGTGGTCTGTTAGTGGTACTGGAACACCAGTGGTCTGTTAGTGGTACTGGAACACCAGTGGTCTGTTAGAGGTACTGGAACACCAGTGGTCTGTTAGAGGTACTGGAACACCAGTGGTCTGTTAGAGGTACTGGAACACCAGTGGTCTGTTAGTGGTACTGGAACACCAGTGGTCTGTTAGTGGTACTGGAACACCAGTGGTCTGTTAGAGGTACTGGAACACCAGTGGTCTGTTAGTGGTACTGGAACACCAGTGGTCTGTGAGAGGTACTGAAAAGCCAGTGGTCTGTTAGTGGTACTGGAACACCAGTGGTCTGTTAGTGGTACTGGAACACCAGTGGTGTGTTAGAGGTACTGGAACGTCAGTGGTCTGTTAGTGGTACTGGAACACCAGTGGTCTGTTAGTGGTACTGGAACACCAGTGGTCTGTTAGAGGTACTTGAACACCAGTGGTGTGTTAGAGGTACTGGAACGTCAGTGGTCTGTTAGTGGTACTGGAACACCAGTGGTCTGTTAGTGGTACTGGAACACCAGTGGTCTGTTAGAGGTACTGGAACACCAGTGGTCTTTTAGAGGTACTGGCAGGGACGGCCTGTTCAATAGGGCGATATGGGCGACGCACTGCCAAACGGGAAAAGGAAGGGATTTTTTTTCTAATCAATTATATCACGGCAACAGTAGTTATCAGTGTTCACGTCTGATCTGCCAGCCACTAAATGTCAAATCAGGCTAAAGTCGTGCTTCAAATGGCCCCGCCCGTTTTTGGGGCGATTTCAGTCAAGTTGAAAATCGCCCAGAAGTCTCTCATAGCCTGTCATGTAAAATCTATTTTTTTCAAATTTCAAAGCTTTCAATACATTCTCTATGGGTGTCTGTGGGCTTGCACTTACGCGCTTTCGTCATACGTGACGTAACCATGAACGTAACTAAGACAATAGCGGCTAGCAGCGTCTCTGTTGCGACCTGCAGTGTGGCGTTATTTTATGTTTTTAATTTGTAGACTTAGTTTACAAACATTCTGCCAACCATGGATTTCCAGTGGTTGGTTTTGGACTGATCGTGTACATACCCGCTACGAACGGACTAAATAATGAAAACGCTGCTGGCAGCGGAATCCCAATACAGCTGGGAGACTTGGCTGGATGACAGAGTCCCGGACAGAGAAGTGGAGCCGGCCGGCTTCACCCTGGTCAGAGCGGACCGCGATCCTGGTAAGAGAGCGACTCTGTACCCCGACATTGAACTGCTTTCTGTGTCATTGCGACCTTACTATCTGCCCCGTGAGTTCCCCCAATTGTTTGTTACCGTTGTGTACTGTTGATAATCACAAGTTTACTGGAGAACTGAGACCAAGTAGAGACTTTGGACAGGGTGGATATGGTATAATAAAGGCAGTTTATTCAGAGGTAAAGATATCTGGAATCGCGTGCACGGACTCGTTCGTCAAACTCTTAGGGAGAAGAGAGCCCCGAAAACATTGTGTGCAGACATTTTATACAATAAATGATGTAGGTTGAATCTAGTAGTTCTGATCTTCTGATTGGTCCTGATGAGTTGGGCGAGGTCCCCTCCACTGTTGCATTGGCTCTGAGTCGGGTTCTCTGTCTTCAAATGTTCAGCCTAAAGAGAGGGGATTTTTGTGTGTGTGTGTGTGTGTGTTTAACAGTGATGATGTGTGTGTGTGTGTGTGTTATCAGTGATGATGTGTGTGTGTGTGTGTGTGTGTGTGTGTGTGTGTGTGTGTGTGTGTGTCCTCAGAGCAAGAACTCGTGAGTTGGAAGAACTGAGAGACCTATGGCGTGGGTGTTGTCCTTGGCCACCTGCTGACAAGGCTGACACGATAGGACTCTTTTGTCCATTGTTATAGGATAGGAACAGCATTGATTGAAAACAAACGCCCAACACAAAATGGGTCATGCACAAGATTTTAGTCAGACCAAGCTATAACATTATATATTTACTACGACAGTACATTCAACCAAAAGCTAATATAACAAAGGCATCAGAGATTATTTATAATCTGTCACAGAAACTGGAATCCATCTCCCCAGATCAGTCAATAAATGCTTCTGGTATTGACTTATATGCTGCCCCTGTCTTCATGTTGTTGCTGGACATATCTTTTTTAAAATGTGTGTAGGTCACCTAAATCATCAGAAAAATTGCCCCTCCTGAGAATTTTTTCAGGAGCCGCCACTGGGTACTGGAATACCAGTGGTCTGTTAGTGGTACTGGAACACCAGTGGTCTGTTAGTGGTACTGGAACACCAGTGGTCTGTTAGAGGTACTGGAACACCAGTGGTCTGTTAGTGGTGCTGGAACACCAGTGGTCTGTTAGTGGTACTGGAACACCAGTGGTCTGTTAGTGGTACTGGAACACCAGTGGTCTGTTAGTGGTACTGGAACACCAGTGGTCTGTTAGAGGTACTGGAACACCAGTGGTCTGTTCGTGGTACTGGAACACCAGTGGTGTGTTAGTGGTGCTGGAACACCAGTGGTCTGTTAGTGGTACTGGAACACCAGTGGTCTGTTAGTGGTACTGGAACACCAGTGGTCTGTTAGTGGTACTGGAACACCAGTGGTCTGTTAGAGGTACTGGAACACCAGTGGTCTGTTCGTGGTACTGGAACACCAGTGGTGTGTTAGAGGTACTGGAACACCAGTGGTCTGTTAGTGGTACTGGAACACCAGTGGTCTGTTAGTGGTACTGGAACACCAGTGGTCTGTTAGAGGTACTGGAACACCAGTGGTCTGTTCGTGGTACTGGAACACCAGTGGTGTGTTAGAGGTACTGGAACACCAGTGGTCTGTAAGAGGCTTCCTGGTGGTGCTAGCCTAATGAGAGCCCAGAAATGAATGCAGAAAATAACACAAATGTTGCAATAACAACAACACCGGATTACACCACCCCATTAACAAGAGAGGGAAAGAGACTCTGTTCAGAACCAGAGGAAGAAAATAGTTTGCAGTGTGTGTGTGTGTGTGTGTGTGTGTGTGTGTGTGTGTGATTGTACGTTTGCATGTGTGTGTGACGTGTGTGTTTGTGTGTGTTTCAGTTTGTGTTGCTGACAACATACTTATTTGTTCATGTGTGCATGTTGGTGTGGGTTTTGTGTGTTCTATGTTTGTACACACACATAATGTCTGTCTTGACTGTCATGTTTTTGCATAGAAACGTTTAGAAACATCTTCCTCACCTTTTGTTATTTGATATGTTAAGTGCCTTGAAATGCATTTGTTGTAAGAAATGTGCTATATAAATAAAGTTTGATTTGATTTGATGATTGAGGTTGCATGTGAGTAAGTGTGTGTGTGTGTCTTCAGTGTTATGAAGAGTATGTGCATGCCTAACTATACGTGTGTTCAATGTTCCTGTATGTGTTCACATTTGCAAGACTCCTGTGTGTTATTCATTTCCTGTTCCTGTCATTCAACATAGGAATAAGGTGAGCATTGTTCTGAAAACCTGTTACATTTGTATTGCTCTGCACATTGGAAGAAGTGTGTGTGTGTGTGTGTGGCATGTGTGCATGCGTTTCTCTGTGGCTTTGGCATCTGTGTGTGTACGCACATGGATGTGTGTGACTGTTTTTTATACATGTGCAGCAGTCAAAGAATAGGTGCTGAAAGCCCTCTCCACAGACTTCATAAAGCACTAGGCCTTTTTCCTATTAACCACCCTGGTTTGGCATGCTGCTGTTCAGATCCACATCTGACCCAGACTACCTGTCTACCAGCCCTGTCACTGGACTGAGAGAGAGAGAGAGAGAGAGAGAGAGAGAGAGAGAGAGAGAGAGAGAGAGAGAGAGAGAGAGAGAGAGAGAGAGAGAGAGAGAGAGAGAGAGAGAGAGAGAGAGAGAGAGAGAGAGAGAGACAGAGACAGAGACAGAGACAGAGACAGAGACAGAGACAGAGACAGAGAGAGAGAAATAGAGAGAGAGAAAGAGAGAGAGAGAGAGAGAGAGAGAGAGAGAGAGAGAAATAGAAAGACTGACTGACAGACAGGACAGACAGACAGACTAGAACTAACAGACAGACAGAACAGACAGACAGGCAGACCAGACACAAGGAGAGCAGCCCTGGTTCCATGGATAAGGTGACGGCCCAAGCCTGCTTGGTGTATAGTTGGATGGTGGCCAGGCCTCTCGTGCCGAGGGTCACGGTGTCTGGGCTTTATTGGCTAGAGAGAGTACAATCATATGGTTTCAGTAAGGGCTTATAACCCACACTGATTCAGCTCTCTACGGGCCTTTCATACCTCTATACCTCGGGCTGTTGTTCCAGATAGAAGTATCTATCTGTCTGTATCTGATATGCAGTCATAGTATATGTTGTCCAGCAGGCTCTAGGGAGAACAATGGTGGACATTAAAGCCAATGAAGCTGAAAGAATGGACCTGGATTTGAGTCCAGATGTGTTCGGAGGACAAGTTCGTGACCTAACATTAATCGAGAATAAATCATGAGGGACTATTTACACACACACATCCAAATTCAAATATATTAAACAAATTTGGCATCTGCAACAAAGAATGTGCAATAACTTTTGATAGATTTAATGAATAACAACTCATTTCATGAGAATCTTTTTTTCACAACCTTTTTATAGTATTTTTTTCATATCATTGTTTAAAAAAACATTAGGAATTGACATTTACAATGAGCATCACCAGGCAAGCAAGGTGATAGAGTAACACATGAGGCCCAGAGGGAGGCACCCTCCCCTGGGTGATGTCTTCACCACTGAACCCCTACTCTGGAGCTCTGGAGGGGTGGGTAGGTCGGCTGTCCCTCATCAGGGACTCAAAGACCGCACTGTTCAGCAACAGAACCCTCCATTCACACCCTGCCCTGGTGTAAAATGGTCTGGTGCTGGTTTACAATATGAGGTCCCAAAAACATGCCCAGTCACTCTTCAACTCACCTTGTCACAAACTGCATCACACACACGCACACACACACACACACACACACACACACACACACACACACACACACACACACACACACACACACACACACACACACACACACACACACACACACACACACACACACACACACACACACATACGTGTTGGAACCAACAAGATCTCACAGTTTGACCAATTTGACGTCAGATTCCGACTTTTGTCCACGTTTCTCCAAACGACAAATTTGGAAGTTGCTCCAAATGTCAAATTTCAAAGTTGCTCTAAACTTCAAATTTGGAGGTGTTTTGGACAAGCTCCTCCTGCTGCGACTGCTGCTTTCGCCGGTGCTTCGCAGCTGGTTAATCTTAGGCATTCATTCTGAATGGTTAAGTTAAGAGTTAATGTTAATGTTTATGGGTTAAAGCCAAAAAACAAAAGAAAGAGTGCCTGTCAGATTGAACACGCTTACGCCCATCCACCACCCCTGTCCACAACCCCCTAGCATAACCCAAGCCTCCTTGGGGGTAATAGCGCTCACCGTTGCCCCTAGTGGCCGGTTTTGAAGGCATCTCCCGACGTCCTGGATACCTGGACGGACGTCAGATTTCAAAGTGGATCTTGAGCGACCTGGCTGGTTGAAACACAACGGCTACATTTGACACGTCACTGTGTCACCTGGGTGGAGCGGCCGCCAGGCCCCCAGGGCAGTCTGGGTAGTGGTGACATCATGTTCTGGCCTTGCCCAGGCGATGGAATGCTGTGTCACGGTGTGCTTAGTTTTCCAGGGCTAACCGAATGAGCAATAACACAAGCTCAGGGAAAACATGCGTGTCAGTGGGGCATCATTTCGCAGCTAACTGAGAATGTTACAGAATAATAACGGCAGCCGAACATGTTCCTAACACGGGGAGAGGGACCCCGTCAATCAACGTCTCAGCTCCCCTCGCCACGGCCCAGCACCCCTCAACCATCACACCTCCCTGACCTCTGAACCCCCCCACCCACACCAAAGCGCACCCACACCCACACCCACACGCACACACACTCCCCAACAACAACACAAACTAGCACTCGACTTCTTTAAACAGACCTAGGTTGATCTACTCAGTGTCAAAACATACAGGAGTTGATCTAGATGGTACTCCATACAAACTCTTACTTTATTCACCAGCATCTTAATATATTCATATAAAAAAACAATGTGCAATGCTTTTACCATACCTTCACACAATACTAGGCTGATACACACTCACACACACAGATAGTGGAACGTCTGGCTCATAAACCCTGGGGTTGACAGACTGATGAGATGGAGGATTAGGAAGAGCAGGGAAGAGGAGGTGCAGGGAGGTGCACGGATGAGTAACCGGGTGGTAGCCGGCTAATAACAATTACTAAGTTCAAGGCAGGGTACTGAGTGGAGGCTGGCTAGTGATGGCTATTTAACAGTCTGATGGCCTTGAGATAGAAGCTGTTTTTCAGTCTCTCGGCCCCAGCTTTGATGTACCTGTACTGACCTCGCCTTCTGGATAATAGCGGGGTGAACAGGCTGTGGCTCAGGTGGCTGAGGTCCTTGATGATCTTCTTGGCCTTCCTGTGACACCGGGTGCTGTGGATGTCCTGAAGGGCAGGCAGTGTGGTCTCTGTGATGTGTTGGGCTGACCGCACCACCCTCTGGAGAGCCCTGCGGTTGCGGACAGTACAGTTGCGGTGATACAGCCCGACAGGATGCTCCCAATGGTGCATCTGTAAAAGTTTGGGAGGGTCTTAGGGGCCAAGCCGAATTTCTTCAGCCTCCTGAGGTTGAAGAGGCGCTGTTGCGCCTTCTTCACAACACTGTCTGTGTGGGTGGACCATTTCAGATTGTCAGTGATGTGTACGCCGAGGAACTTGAAGCTTTTCACCTTCTCCACAGCGTCCCCATCGATGTGGATCATTTAGACTGATGAGGTGTTGGAATAGGAAGAGCAGGAAAGAGGAGAGGAGTCATTTAGAAACAATGGAGGAGCCCTCTTTAACCATCATTATCTTTAACCATCATTATTTTAACCATCATCATCTCATTGCAGAGAGATAGGGTTGATGTTTGAGATGTGTGTATGAGAGAGAGAGAGAGAGAGAGGGAGAGAGAGAGAGAGAGAGAGAGAGAGAGAGAGAGAGAGAGAGAGATGATGATGAGAGAGAGAGAGAGAGAGAGATGATGAGAGAGAGGTAAAATATGTGTTAATGCGTCATACCACCACTCTGATCAATCAGCCATACGTCATAATACCACTCCGACCAATCAGCCATACATCATACCATTACTCTGACCAATCAGCCATACATCATACCATCACTCTGACCAATCAGCCATACGTCATAATACCATTCTGACCAATCAGCCATACATCATACCATCACTCTGACCAATCAGCCATACATCATACCATCACTCTGACCAATCAGCCATACGTCATAATACCACTCTGACCAATCAGCCATACGTCATAATACCACTCTGACCAATCAGCCATACATCATACCATCACTCTGACCAAACCTTGTGCCATAAAGGGCAATCAGGCATTTCATCCCCTGCTACAACATCCATGACATACCACAGCCGCTCTCCTCCTGAGTGCACAACACACACGCACACACACGCATGTATACACACACACACACACACACACACACACACACACACACACACACACACACACATGCTCCTTTCTCCATTCAGGGAATTATTATGTCACTTCCAGAGTAGTCTAGATATCCTATTTAAACCTAAAACATTTCATGTTACCCAGGTTACAGCCACAAAGGACAATCCTAACCTCTGTGAGTGTGTTTGTGTGTGTAAGGGATTGTGTCATAATGCTTAGAACAGTTTATGTTTCTAGTAATAACTTCACCTCAAACCCCACCCATGACTACTGCTCCCACAGAACTCTCTTGTTAGACAAACTGAGGATAGTGGGGCCATTTTGATAGAGCCCGTTCAGAAATCTGTTGGACACACACACACAGACACACACACACGCACACACGCACACCAAAAATATAAAAATACCAAAATACCAAAATAATTAAGTAAAACATAAATCCACCAACAGCTACTGTTAGAATGATAGTATTATACTTATAGAGGTAAAATATTGCTTCTGGAGGAAAGCAACGGCTTGTACTGGCTGTTGTCCAACAGAGCCGTGTTCAGTCAGCCTCCTTTTCTCAGAACACTGGGATGGTCGGATCATTTCCCCTCTGACATTTCTAGTTGGGGAACTCCGGGATGGAGGTGAGAGAGCCGAGCTACTGTAACGCCGAAAGATGAGGTCATACAGGAAAAGGAAGTTGAGGGCGGAGTGCACTTGGCTGTGTGGCCTTTCTATCAGTTGGGTCTGGCCTTTCTATCAGTTGAAATATGGCTTTTCATCTATCACGCTCTCTTTCGTTTCTCTGCTGGCTCTTCCGCTCTGTGTCCGTGTCCGTGTCCGTCTCTCTCTCTCTCTCTCTCTCTCTCTCTCTCTCTCTCTCTCTCTCTCTCTCTCTCTCTCTCTCTCTCTCTCTCCCCCTCTCTCCCTCTCCTCTCTCTCTCTCAATTCAATTCAATTCAATTAAACTTTATTGGCATGGGAAACGCATGTTAATATTGCCAAAGCAAGTGAAGTAGATAGTAAACAAAAGTGAAATAAACAATAAATATTAACAGTAAACATTACACTCAGAAGTTCCAAAAGAATAAAGACATTTCAAATGTCATGTTATGTATATATACAGTGTTGTAACAATGTGCAAATAGTTAAAGTACAAATGGGAAAATAAATAAACATAAATATGGATTGTATTTACAATGGTGTTTGTTCTTCACTGGTTGCCCTTTTCTTGTGGCAACAGGTCACACATCTTGCTGCTGTGATGGCAGATAAGGGAGTTTATCAAAATTGGGTTTGTTTTTCAAATTCTTTGTGGATCTCTGTAATCTGAGGGAAATATGTGTCTCTAATATGGTCATACATTTGGCAGGAGGTTAGGAAGTGCAGCTCAGTTTCCACCTCATTTTGTGGGCAGTGTGTACATAGCCTGTCTTCTCTTGAGAGCCAGGTCTGCCTACGGCGGCCTTTCTCAATAGCAAGGCTATGCTCACTGAGTCTGTACATAGTCAAAGCTTTCCTTAAGTTTGGGTCAGTCACAGTGGTCAGGTATTCTGCCACTGTGTACTCTCTGTTTAGGGCCAAATAGCAATCTAGTTTGCTCTGTTGTTTTGTTAATTCTTTCCAATGTGTCAAGTAATTATCTTTTAGTTTTCTCATGATTTGGTTGGGTCTAATTGTGTTGCTGTCCTGGGGCTCTGTGGGGTCTGTTTGTGTTTGTGAACAGAGCCCCAGGACCAGCTTACATAGGGGACTCTTCTCCAAGTTCATCTTTCTGTAGGTGATGGCTTTGTTATGGAAGGTTTGGGAATCGCTTCCTTTTAAGTGGTTATAGAATTTAACGGCTCTTTTCTGGATTTTGGTAATTAGCGGGTATCGGCCTCTTTCTCCCCCCCCTTCTCTCTCTCTCTCTCTCTCTCTCTCTCTCTCTCTCAAACACACATCTCAAACATCAACCCTATCATTTTTCTGTCTCTGCCTAAGGTTCTCCACTCCAACTACAGTGACTGTTTCTAGGTAGATTTCACAGATCTAGCATCAGCTTAACCCTACTAAATCCTATCCTTAACCATTGGTGGGATAGAAAACAAAACTGACCTGAGACCTGCATCTAGCGATAACTTCATCCTCCTCTGGCTTCATCCAGAGGCAGCATCGTGTGCATTCCAAATGGCACCCTTTTTCCTATATAGTGCACTACCTTTGACCAGGGCACTAAATAGGGAATATGGTGCCGATTGGGATGCAGAATTGTTTCACTCAGTGATCTGCTATCATCCTGTATTTTGGGCTACCTATCGCAGCGCTCCGTTGGATAGCAACCGTCTCTAACCAAGCTTGTGTCCGACATCCTCGGACAAGCTCTCGTTTCAAATGCATGGAAGCCAATGAGGGCTATGGCAAAAACTGAGTTTTCATCAAAAAATAAATGGTTTAATGGCTAAATAATTGAACAGTGCACCAACATTACTTGCAAATGTGATTTTTCTAATCAGAAATCAAACTTTTGTTGGATTGTTTGTTAGCTGGTGTAGTGTATTAGGATTATGTCTTTGTTAATGTTTTTCATGTGGAACTGAACGGATGTTTATTTTAGTTCAAAAGTAGCCATTTGTAGGGTGACGCCCCAGGGGAGACAGGTGATTGGACAGCAGAGGGAGCAACCCATATTTTTGCATTGTTTATAAGTATATGCTGGAGGCAGAGGGGGTTAGAGCAGACATTACAATTCGAGGACACTGCTCTCCGGGTGTCATGACATCCGTCACTTATGCTGAAATCTTGTGATATGAATAAACCTTATGATCAAAGTTCAGTATGAGCGGACTCTTTGTTTGACAGCAATAGGTACCAGCATCGACGCGATACCACAAATGGGGGCTCGTCCGGGATTGGTCTGCATCTTCCCTTTGTTTCATTCATGAGCCACGAGGTGACTCCCGCTATAATGTGGTCCTCTGTAGCTCAGCTGGTAGAGCACGGTAGAGCACGGCGCTTGTAACGCGCTTGTAACGCCAAGGTAGTGGGTTCGATCCCCGGGACCACCCATACACAAAAAAAAAAAATGTATGCACGCATGACTGTAAGTCGCTTTGGATAAAAGCGTCTGCTAAATGGCATATTATATTATTATATTATTATATTATATAAGGTGAGATTCCTCACAAATTATTGGGCGTTGGTTGTTGGGCTGGCTTATGGATGTGCGCTGGTGAAGGTGTACCATGTAAAATTACTTGGGTGTGTGCTGATGTGGTGTTATTGCTGTCGACTAGGGGTCTGTCATAATTATTCTAAAATTTTAGAGCAATCGATGGTAGTGAATGAGGCAGATATTGAAGGCAGATATAAAAAGGCAGATATAATACAAGGCAGATGTACAAGGCAGATATACGTATACAAAATTAGGGCATTGCATCTTGTAAAGACCCCAGATGGGGCCATCCAGGATGGGCCGAAAATCCTTTTGTGCGTTAGATGTGCATTAGGTGGGTTCTGGGGACTCGGGTTGATGGGATTTATTTGATTGTGGTTACTGCTCATCTTTTGTCCGACGGGATAGCTGGTTGGGAGAACCTCTCTGTGGATATCCATTGAACTCACGGCATCATAAACGGTAGAGAATAGGACAAAGAAAAGGGCAATGCAGGTTCTTGTTACATGTTGCACGCCACATGATAAATGCTAATGCTAAATGCTAATGCTAAATGCTGATTGTGTTTCATGCCACATTGTACATAAAGGCTAATGCTAAATGCTAATGCTAATTGTGTTGCATGCTACATGCTAACGTGTGACCTTAGAGGGCCATTGCGATGGAACAAAGCCTCTTAAATTATGTTTGTGTGTGTAGAATTCAGGTTCTATGCGGTGTGAGCTCTGTTAAGTGTTATTGTTTGACTATAAGGAGTAAAAGAGAGGAGCTGTGGCAGAATGCTAACATTCTGTTGTCTGGAAATCGTATCGTTAAATGTATTTGCGCATGCGTTTAATTTTACGACACTACACTACAAAACGGGGGAGTTTACGGCACGAGATTATGACACGTTTGATTTTACGGTACTAAACTACAACACGTTGTTTACTAAAACTATAACACGGGGGATTTTGGGTAAATCGGTCATACTTCTGTTGGACTGTGCTGCAGGGGGAGACAGAGAAACAGACGAGAGGGAACAAAGAGAAAAGATTTGAAAATGAATGGAATCTTCTAGTTGTTAAAGCGGCTGTTGGTTAAAGATGAAACTGGTTTTGTGACCTATTGAATTTATAAATTAGATATATGTTGACGGATTAAAATAAATAAAATATAATGACGGATTAAAATAAAATAAAATGTTATTGAGCTATTTAGTCCTGAGTTGATTCTTAGAGCGAATGGGAGTGGAGGAATATTGAATGGTTGAAGTGACTCAGTGACTGCATAGACTGCTAAATTCTTTTTCTGTGTCTCTGTTCTTTTGTCATATGAGAGGAACGATGGGGCGAGAGGAGAGAGAGAGGGAGAAAGAGAGGAGGTGCTGGCGTGTACGTCACGTGACAAGGATCGAGTCAAAAAGGTTTTGGTACTGTTCTGTTTACAAAATCTTCCCCTACAGGATATTTGATGTTATGACAATTTCACAGAGGCTTGGCAACAGACTGATCAATTTGAATAAAATTTGCATTTTGGAGTTTCTGTGCATCACTTGGGTTGATTAGGGTTGTGTTGGAAATCGAGGACTGACATTATTCTGTAAAATTAAGATAATTAGGTGCTTATAGAGCAAGGGGGTTTATGGGTATTGTAGGCTGAAGTTGACTACTTGCATTTACTTTCCGGATGGGTTGTGGTAAGATAGCCACTAATTGATAAATTGGTAAGATAGGATTTAGAAATAAAAAATTGGTTTTAATTATTCATAATTTTTAATTGATTTTTTAATTGATTTTTAATTGTAATTAAAAAAAAAAATTTGCAAAATTTTTTTACTAGAATTTTTTAATATTCATATTTTTATTGATTGATTTAATTTTTTTATTTTATTTTTTTTATTTTTTTTATTTCATTTAAAAAAATCTTTTTTATTATTATTATTATTTATTTTTTGTTGTTGTTTAGTTTATATTAATAATTAAAGGGGGGAAGCCATAGGCTATATAGTCTCAAATAAAATAATTCACAATAAAGGAATATAAAAGAGTTGGTACAATGGGAAAAATATATCAGGACTATGAAGGTAATTACACCTGCTGGTATAGTACAAAATAGTACTCCTTTAACTAAAGTATTGCAAGGTTATCTGGCAAATGAAACAAAAGTTGGCCTGACATTGAACAAACCATAGCTAGTAGAGGGAATCTTAACCCTGACGTCATCAACATAATGAAAGTGCTTCTGTCAATTCATAAAGCAAATCAAAAGAAGGGAAAAAGGGAACTACGTAAAGAAAAGAGACAGAGAGCTGGGTGTTCTTAAGTTGTCCTTCATTCTCAAACAAAAACTGATAAAAGATTCCAGCGATAAGATAAACAAAGGTATAGAGAAAATGCTAAAGGAAGAGAAGGCGACAGAAAAACTAATGGCAGAAGTTAGTACACCTTTCTCACATACGGATTCAGCAAAAAGACCCCCACCTTATGAGAAGGAAGTAGAGCTTAGGGATGTTTATCCTCAGCTTCCAGTGATCATCCAGGAGGGTGATTATTGCATCAGAGATGAAGATGAACGAATAATAGATAGAGGACAAGCAGAAACGACCAGAAAGATGAATCCAAAACTCCAGAAGTAAGAAAAACCGAGATGTCTGGAAACTAAGAGAAGAATACAGTGAGGCCAAGGAAAAAGGCCACTAGTAAGAAGATGATGGAAGATGATATTTCGAGGACAGAACTTAGAATATAAGCTGTTGAAGAATCCTGATATGTCAACAACAAGAAAGAACAGGACGAAGAAACTCTCAGAAAACTCAATCAAATACAACTGGTGAGAAGGAGAAGAGAAGCTTTGGTTATGAAGAATCAGGGTGAACCAAATCAACAATGACTGCTACAGCTTCAACTGAACAAGGTCAAATGCAATTGTACCAGCCACCAAGGGAGGTACCAGTTGTTTCATATCCACAGCCAGTTTCTGGACAGACACAGAATTGGAGAGGAAGAGGACGAGAAGGCTTAGAAGGAGGAGGAAGATTCCAGCTACACTTCCAGCAACTTTCAGAAGAGTGTTATAATTGTGGACAGATTGGTTACTTTACCTGTGATTGCAATGCGCCAGGAGGAAACAACAGAGGAAATTTCTGAGGAAGATAAAGGAGCAAGTGAAGATCACCTGTTCTCTAGGTGAACCCTTCAAGGATTCTAGAGTGCCTAGAAGATACGAAGGGGGGTGTCAGCTGATAGCATCGATTAGAGAAGAAGAGAAAATATCTAACAATTGAAGTAAAAACAAAGGACTAGGAGAGGTGAATAGTGGAAAAGCTTTTATCTGTGTTCAGCCTAAAGAGGTTAAACATCTCACTATGTAAAATTAACTAATTAGGATAGGGATTTGAGGTAGTAAAACAGCTGATTACTCTTAAGGAACCAATTGGGCTCTGCTATAAAAATCAAAGACAAATTAAAATAGACATACTAATATTGGAACATATACCTATTGCATTGTTGGGAAGAGATGCATGGTGTAAATTGAACTGTACAATAAGATGTACACTAAACGGCTGTCTGGTAGAAGATTTTAAAAGAATAGGGTTTTTGGGAATCATATTTGCTTGAAGATAATATCATAGGAAGAATGATAATCTATTAGACTGCCTATTAGACAATCTGTCTGAAAAATAAAGTTAAAAGGGGTGACTGTTTATTCTTGGTTACATTCCCACACCAAGAGGGGAAGGAAATTTCAGACTAGGCTAAAAGATGTTTAGTCGTTTGCCAAGTCTGTGTGTAAAGAAGTCAGAAGCAGGTGGGGACTTCCCGATCACATATTCTAAAAATTGGTGGTAAAGGATTTTGTGAATAAATCAGTGGAAAAGGGTTTTAAAGGTTAGGAGAAAAGATTAGATTAAAAAAGTTAGGAGAACTAGGGTTGAAGGAACTCTAAGACAGTAAGCTAAGTTTCAAAGTTAGTAGTAAGAGAGAGAGAACAGTGGTGAAGGACATTTTAGAGTTTAGTGGGAAGATAGATATGGTAGGAGTTTAGATCTGTTAGGAGCAGATGCATTGAGAAAGTATGCGTTGCTGAATGATAAGAGAAGATTGAGGGTGATTGAGTATCTATACTTACAGTTCCCAGCAGGAAGATCAAGGTAATTGTAGGTGTATTTTTTATAATCAAAAGTTTGAAAGTCAGGGATTAGAGGTAGGACTGAGAGTTAAGAAAAGTGACACTAGTGGTGATAGAGGGAAATACAAGTAAGGAGTTAAAAGTCTTAGGGAAAATAGATGAAGTAACAACAATGACATTAACACTTCAGTATATTAAAACAACAGTGAGAAGCAATTTAAATCTTTCAACATTGATAGTTATTAAAGCCATAAATATATCGCATTTGATTATAAGGGAACCAATAGCTCCAGCACCAATTTTAGGGGGAAAAAGACTGTTATTAGGGTTAGGATGGGGACGTTCCTCCCACATGGAGAGATAATTATGGAGAAGAAGTGTTGTTATCAGGACCAGATGTAGAAGCTGTTGAACCTAGTCAAAGGAAGTATATTTTGTACAACGATATGAAGTGGAAGAGGGTTATGAGTGATTGTTCATTTATTTTGCGTAATGTTACAGAGAAAGATCAGGGAGAATATATGTGTACTTATCTAGTGCAAGCATTAAAATTTGTTCCAGTTAAGAATTATTGGTTAAAAGGCTATGTAATTCGTAAAGTGACGCTTATAATGGAAGATTTGAAATCTGTTGAAGCTTCCACAGTCACCGAAGGAGTTCAGGAGAAGTATATTACAGTAGTCACTCCAACAGTAAATAATACACAGAGGATATCGGTAGCTTTCCCACTAGAAGTAGTTAAGGGTGTTAATACATCAACTAAATCAACTACTTTAATGGTAACTTTGAAAGGGATTAATGGTGCGACGGCAATGACAAATGTAGGAAGTATGACACAGACACAAACAACAACTTTTCTGAAATGATACGGATGGAGAGTGCTGTCAATGGTAGTAAGGATAGGGTTAAAATAGGAGAGCAGATAGTGGTAGAGAACAATATAGATTCATCTGAAATAGTGAAGGATACTATCATGAAGGTACAGGATGAGGTCTTTGATTTTAATGACAGACAAGGAGAGGTATCTGATCAGTACCGCTCGTTAGGGAAGAGAGAAACTAAATGGAAGGCGTATGGGTTTGATTCTTCTGTTGTGAAAATTAAAAATGGATGGGCAGGTAGGAATCTTTGGTTCCAGCAGCTAGCTCATTCTGTAAGATCAGTGAGGAATCTTGAGGGTCCATGTCTGTTGAGAATTCCAGCACCAGAGACGTGGGGTTCCATTTTAGAGACGGTCGCTCAACCTCTATCAAGTATGTGTCAATCTTATGCTTTGTCATGGCTGTTGTATCAGCAACAATCATTAACAGATAAAGTCATGTCGTTGTCAAAACATTTGTTTAGGCCTAGGTTTAGGTGTTCTTGGTTAAATGAATTACCCTATGTGAATTTGTTAGATGGTAAGGAAAATCAGGTAACAGCGAACCCTGAAGCATTGGAGGTGAAAGCAGTGAGGGCTAAAAGTTGTTTTTGTTCTAATAAAACATATGATTGAAAGGGTATGTTCATGGGAATATCAGATTGTGATGATTATATGATGACTTTGGGTATGCATGAACATAAGGTTACAGATGTCAAATATAATGTAACTTTTTATGTACCAGTTTGTCAAGGATGTTGTAAGTGGGTGTGGTGGTGGAATCAGGCGCAGGACGCAGAAGTATAGTTCCAAAGATTTTAGTGAAATCACAAACCGTGCAAGCACTAAATAGCCCGAAGGCGAAACTCCGCGCGCAGGCGAAACAAAACGGGCGCACAGACAGGTGCGACAAAACTCTCCAAACTATGGAGGACAGCTCTACCGAGCAAATAGTCAAAACATCCAGCAACAAAGCACGACAGTGAAAACAATAACCCACAAACACAGCCACACACAACGAGAACTAAATAGAACACTAATGAGGACTAACTAGACACAGGTGTACAACATCAAGACCAAACCAAACGAACATGAAACATAGATCGGTGGCAGTTAGTACTCCGGAGACGACGACCGCCGAAGCCTGCCCGAACCAGGAGGAGGAGCAGCCTCGGCCGAAACCGTGACAGTACCCCCCCCTTGACGCGCGGCTCCAGCCGTGCGCCGACCCCGGCCTCGGGGACGACCAGGAGGACGCGGAGCAGGGCGCGCGGGATGGTCCCGGTGGAACTCCGACAGGAGAGATGGGTCTAGGATGTCCCTCCGCGGCACCCAGCACCGCTCCTCCGGGCCGTACCCCTCCCACTCCACGAGATACTGGAGACCCCCCATCCGGCGTCTGGAGTCCAAGATGGACCGAACGGTGTACGCCGGAGCCCCCTCGATGTCCAATGGGGGCGGAGGAGTCTCTCCTATCTCATTGTCCTGGAGTGGACCAGCTACCACCGGCCTGAGAAGAGACACATGGAACGAGGGGTTAATATTCTTATATTCAACAGGTAGATGTAACCTATAACACACCTCGTTCAATCTTCTCAGGACTTTAAAGGGCCCCACAAACCGCCGACCCAGCTTCCGGCAGGGCAGGCGGAGGGGCAGGTTTCTGGTAGAGAGCCAGACTCGATCTCCGGGTGCGTACACCGGCCCCTCACTGCGGTGGAGATCGGCGCTCGCCTTGTGACGAAGGACGGCCCGCTGCAGGTGGACGTGGGCAGCGTTCCACGTCTCTTCCGAGCGCCTCATCCAATCATCCACCGCAGGGGCCTCGATCTGGCTCTGCTGCCACGGTGCCAGAACCGGCTGGTAACCTAATACACATTGAAAAGGGGTTAGGTTAGTAGAGGAGTGGCGGAGAGAGTTCTGGGCCATCTCGGCCCAGGGAATGTAACGCGCCCACTCCTCAGGCCGGTCCTGGCAATACGACCTCAGAAACCTACCCACATCCTGGTTGACACGTTCCACCTGCCCGTTACTCTCCGGGTGGTACCCCGAGGTAAGGCTAACCGAGACCCCCAAACGCTCCATAAACGCTCTCCACACACGGGAGGTAAACTGGGGGCCTCGATCAGACACTATATCCTCGGGGACCCCGTAATGCCGGAAGACGTGGGTAAATAGGGCCTCAGCGGTCTGTAGGGCAGTAGGAAGACCCGACATAGGGAGAAGACGACAGGCCTTAGAGAACCGGTCCACAACGACCAGGATGGTGGTATTCCCCTGAGAGAGGGGAAGGTCTGTTACAAAATCCACCGAGAGGTGGGACCATGGTCGTTGTGGAACGGGTAGGGGCTGTAACTTACCCCTGGGCAGATGTCGGGGCGCCTTACACTGTGCGCACACCGAGCAGGAGGAGACGTAAACCCTCACATCCCTAGCCAAAGTAGGCCACCAGTATTTAGTGCTAAGGCAATGCACTGTCCGGCCAATACCCGGATGTCCTGAGGAGGGTGACGTGTGAGCCCAGTAGATGAGTCGATCCCGAATCTCGAGCGGAACGTACCTCCGACCCTCAGGACATTGTGGAGGGCTGGGGTCGGTACGCAATGCTCGCTCGATCTCGGCATCGACCTCCCACACCACCGGTGCCACAAGGCAAGACTCCGGTAGTATGGGAGTAGGCTCAACGGACCTCTCCTCCGTGTCATACCGCCGGGACAGTGCATCTGCCTTGCCATTCTGGGACCCAGGGATGTACGTGATTTTAAATACGAACCTGGTGAGAAACATACTCCATCAAGCCTGGCGAGGGTTCAGTCTCCTCGCTGCCCGGATGTACTCCAGGTTCCGATGGTCAGTCAAAATGAGGAAAGGGTGTTGAGCCCCCTCAAGCCAATGCCTCCACACCTTAAGGGCCTGAACTACAGCTAACAGCTCCCTGTCCCCAACGTCATAGTTACGCTCCGCCGGGCTGAGCTTTTTGGAGTAAAAAGCACAGGGGCGGAGTTTAGGTGGCGAGCCGGACCGTTGAGAGAGCACGGCCCCTATACCAGCCTCAGACGCGTCCACCTCAACCTGAAAGGGAATTGCGGGATCCGGATGCGCCAGCACCGGAGCCGACGTAAACAGGTCCTTCAGTCTCCCAAAGGCCCTGTCCGCATCAGCTGACCACTGCAGGCGCACCGGACCCCCCTTCAGAAGGGACGTGATGGGAGCTGCCACCTGTCCAAAACCCCGGATAAACCTCCGGTAGTAATTCGCAAAGCCCAAGAACTGCTGCACCTCTTTTACAGTGGTTGGAGTTTGCCAATTACGCACAGCGGACACACGATCCACCTCCATACTCACCCCTGACGCGGACAACCGATAACCCAAAAAGGAGACCGATTCCTGGAAAAACAGACATTTCTCTGCTTTGACATATAGGTCGTGCTCCAACAGCCTCCTCAATACACGTCGCACCAGGGTTACATGCTCGGCTCGGGTAGACGAGTACACCAGAATATCATCAATGTACACGACCACCCCTTGTCCCTGCATATCCCGGAAAATGTCATCTACGAAGGATTGAAAGACTGATGGAGCATTCATCAACCCATATGGCATGACAAGATATTCGAAATGACCTGACGTGGTACTAAACGCTGTTTTCCATTCATCGCCCCCCCTAATGCGCACCAAGTTATACGCGCTCCTGAGATCCAATTTCGTGAAAAACCGTGCCCCATGCAATGACTCCGTCATGGTCGCAATCAGAGGGAGTGGATAACTGTATTTCACAGTAATCTGATTGAGACCACGGTAATCAATGCACGGGCGCAACCCTCCATCTTTCTTTTTCACAAAAAAGAAACTCGAAGAGGCGGGGGAAGTGGAAGGCCGAATGTATCCCTGTCTCAAAGATTCGGCTATGTAGGTCTCCATGGCTTTTCTCTCCTCTTGAGACAAAGGATACACATGGCTCCGTGGGAGCGCTGCTCCTGCCTGGAGATCAATCGCACAATCCCCCTGTCTATGGGGAGGCAACTGCGTCGCCCTAGTTTTGCTAAACACAAGAGCTAAATCCCCATATTCAGGCGGAATGTGCAATGCGGGCACTTGGTTTGGACTTTCCACCGAAGTCGCCCCCACGGAAACACCCAGACATCGCCCCTCACACTGAGCAGACCACCCATCGAGAGCCCTCTGTTGCCACGAAATAGCAGGGTTATGGGTGCTTAACCAGGGAATCCCCAGCACCACTGGGTACGCAGGAGAGTCGATCAGATACAGCTGTATAGTCTCTTCATGACCCCCCTGCGCACACATCCTAAGTGGCGCTGTTACTTCCCTGATCAACCCCGACCCCAACGGACGGCTATCTAAGGCATGAACGGGAAAAGGTTTGTCAACGGGTAGGAGAGGGATCCCTAAATCTAAACAAAACTTTCGATCAACAAAATTCCCAGCTGCGCCTGAATCTACTAGCGCCTTATGCTGGGAATGAGGTGCAACCTGTGGAAAACCAACAGGTATACAAAAGTGCGCAACAGAAAGCTCTGGGTAGGTGGGGCGTCTACTCACCTGGGAGGCCCCCCCAGTGCGTGGCCTGTTGTCTTCTCCCCCGGAGAACCCTCCCCAGCACCTGGCCGCAGTGTGCCCTCCACGACCGCACTTGGTGCAGGAGACAGACCACCTCGGGCTCCCCCTACTCCGTTCTCTAGCGCCGGCACCCCCGAGCTCCATAGGGCTCGGCTCGGAGGTGCCGGAGGGCGGAATGGACGGACCCCCCTCGGGACGTCCACGGGTGGCCAGCAGGGTGTCTAACCGGATGGACATATCAACCAACTGGTCGAAAGTCAGATGGGTATCCCTGCAGGCCAACTCTCGCTGAACGTCCTCCCGGAGGCTACACCGAAAATGGTCAATGAGAGCCCGTTCACTCCACCCTGCATCCGCCGCTAGAGTCCGGTACTCTAAGGCAAACGCCTGTGTGCTCCTCCTCCCCTGTCTCAAGTGGACTAGCCGCTCCCCCGCCGCTTTGCCCTCAGGTGGATGGTCAAACACGGCCTTGAAGCGGCGGGAGAACTCGGCGTAGGAGATGGTGTTGGCGTCCATCTTCCTCCACTCAGCGTTAGCCCACTCCAACGCCTTTCCCGAGAGACAGGAGATGAGGGCGGAAACGCTCTCGTGTCCCGAGGGCACCGGGTGTACAGTGGCCAGGTAGAGCTCCACCTGCAGGAGGAACCCCTGACACCCGGCAGCTGTTCCGTCATACGCCCTCGGGAGCGAGAGCCGAATTCTCCTATGTTCCGGACCTGGGGCTGGTGGACCGGCCGATGGGGTGGACAGGGTAGGTGGAGGTGTGGGTACCCTGCTGGCTTCCCATCGGTGCAGGGTGTTGATCACGTCCTGTAGAGCGGTCTCCAGTTGTCTTATCTGGCCCTCCTGCCAATGGATATGCTCCTCGAGCGACACAGGTGTCACAGCCAATCCTGCTGATTCCATAATGGTGGGTTATTCTGTCAAGGATGTTGTAAGTGGGTGTGGTGGTGGAATCAGGCGCAGGACGCAGAAGTATAGTTCCAAAGACTTTAGTGAAATCACAAACCGTGCAAGCACTAAATAGCCCGAAGGCGAAACTCCGCACGCAGGCGAAACAAAACGGGCGCACAGACAGGTGCGACAAAACTCTCCAAACTATGGAGGACAGCTCTACCGAGCAAATAGTCAAAACATCCAGCAACAAAGCACGACAGTGAAAACAATAACCCACAAACACAGCCACACACAACGAGAACTAAATAGAACACTAATGAGGACTAACTAGACACAGGTGTACAACATCAAGACCAAACCAAACGAACATGAAACATAGATCGGTGGCAGTTAGTACTCCGGAGACGACGACCGCCGAAGCCTGCCCGAACCAGGAGGAGGAGCAGCCTCGGCCGAAACCGTGACACAGTTAGTAAGAAGAGCAGGACTTTGATGGTGAAAGATCAGCTTTTGCCTGGCAATGTGACTATTGGGAATTTTAGAGATATTTGGTGGGTTTGTGGTGATAAAGCATATATATTCTTACCCTATGGATGGACAGGATGTTGTTACATGTCAACGTTGAAGCTTCCATATGAGGCTTTTACCATTAAAAGAGGGGTAGCACCGGACACAGATAAATCTGAAGCTAGGGTTGAAAATAGGGTGAAAAGAGACATGGCGACATTTCATAGTCTTGAAGCCTACCATTGGAGGATACGTCTAGGAGAGAAGTGGGGACTCAGACTTTTTCCATGGTATGGTGTAACATTTTTGGCAGATCATATTGATAATATTACCTATACTTTGCAGGGGTTTGCGAATGAAACAATAAGAGGGTTTAACCTTCTGTCAAATACTCAAAGAAGTCACAGACTGATGCTGTTGAAACATGACATGGCTCTTGACTATATTTTAGCAAAACAAGGTGGCTTATGTTTGGCTATGAATCTGACGGGGGATGATTGTTATACTTTGATCCCAGATAGTTCCGATAATATCACGAGTGTTATAGATGCGTTGAAGAATATAAGGGATGCATTTGGTAGATCTGAAGGAGCTGGATGGTCAGCGAAGACTTGGTTGCAAGATCAGTTAGGCCCAGTAGGAGCAGTGATGGTTCAGATTTTAGTTGCAGCTCTGATAGCGCTGTGTGTGATGTTTTGCTTTTGTACTTTGTGACTGACCTTTGCGAAAGCTATGATATTAAGATGGGTTGGAGTTGTGATGCCTGGAGACAACGCTCAGATGCCGTTGTTGACTGTTCCTGATCTGGATGAAGATGGACAAGTGGGACTGGATTGATGGATAAATATCCTTTTTGATTATTTGATCATTTTTTCAATTTTTTTCGATATTAGTGTGATTTTAGTATGATGTTATGAATCAAAGGGGGGAAATAGGATAATGTGATTCATACATCATTTATATATAATTTTTATATTCTTAGTTGATATTGATGTTTAATTTGAAAGTGTTGTTTTGCAAAAGATACTGTTTGGTCTTTTCTTTTCTTCCAGAAGCATATGGGGGAATATGTAGAGATTGAAAAACGCAAACAAGGACAATATGAAAGGAGAATGACTGGAGGAGATGGAACAAGGAAGGTGTGGAAAGATTCCGATTCCATCATCAACGATGCATTGGAAGAGGAGACTACGGGGGAGATGAAGTGTAGTGGACTACATTCCAGTGTCTGCAATGAAATATAGACATATTTGCATGTGTAATACATAATTTGTGTCATATTCTTAGGTATTAATTTTTGTAGAATGATATTTGATGTTATTGAATACATGTGGGGAACTTAGATGTTTTTGTTTATTTCGTGAATGCTTAGGGACAGGGAGTCTAGGCAGGGATAGAGGTCCACTATAGGGTCCGATGGGTCGACCAGCCTGAGAGTGGACATTTTTTTGATAGTATTTTGTTTGCAGGGGCTTACATGTGTATTTAATTGCATCATAGTTTCAAATGCATTGATAAAGATTTATGAATTCATCGGGAGTACCTAGGTGGTTGCCTGGGGCAGAGGGACCGTGAGAGAATTTTACTGTCTTGATTGATGGATGGATTTGGAACGAAGGTTGCCAGACAGTTTTTCGCTCTCACACTCCATAAAGATTTGTTCATATTTCATAGTAATGTATTCACACTCCATAAAGATTTGTTCATATTTCATAGTAATGTATTCACACTCCATAAACATTTGTTCATATTTCATAGAAAGGTATTTACACTCTAGAGAAAAATGTTTTTTGGTTTAATGTTAAAGATACTCAATAAGATAAATTGTTACTTGTCATAATCCTGTTTTGTTTGTTTTCGAGACTTTTAGTTCATCTCGAAGGGGGGAATGTAGTGTATTAGGATTATGTCTTTGTTAATGTTTTTCATGTGGAACTGAACGGATGTTTATTTTAGTTCAAAAGTAGCCATTTGTAGGGTGACGCCCCAGGGGAGACAGGTGATTGGACAGCAGAGGGAGCAACCCATATTTTTGCATTGTTTATAAGTATATGCTGGAGGCAGAGGGGGTTAGAGCAGACATTACAATTCGAGGACACTGCTCTCCGGGTGTCATGACATCCGTCACTTATGCTGAAATCTTGTGATATGAATAAACCTTATGATCAAAGTTCAGTATGAGCGGACTCTTTGTTTGACAGCAATAGGTACCAGCATCGACGCGATACCACAAAGGTTAGCTAGTTCTCAGTGTCATTGGCCACCATTGAAAACGTTGCTTACACTAAAGCTAGCCAAGGGTTTTCTTCAGTGGTCTGAATGGGGAATTTGGCTTCCTGGTAAAATGTTGTCAGAGTTTCCAACAGTTACCAAAGGGGCGTGGCTTAGAGAATGGTCAATTGTCTTTAGACCCCACGGAGCAATTATAAGGTCAGTGGTCTGAGATAATTGGCTTCTATTATCCTCCTCTGGATGAGTGAGCGCAAACAAAGACTTCCAGAAGAGCAGGGGAAAAATTGTAATCCGCCTCCCCGCTGTAGCGAGCCTCTCTGGGGCTGACATGTGAGAAGGAGACCACGCTAGGAAACGTGACTCTGGAGGTTAGAGGATCACAAGGATTGGGAGGGAGAAAGAAAGAAAGACAGGGTGTGACATCTAGGGTGCCGTGCCTGTTTCCTTATTTTGGTACCTGTCCTAGTGGTCAGACTTGGGTCTTGGACCAGAGTACTGGGTATTGGGACAACATGGTTCTCCGCCTGTAACTTTTAGTTGTCACTATCTGGTCATGTAAGAATGGAAAAAAGTCCATTACTTTCTAGTTATTTAGACGGAAGCATTGAGATGCATGGCCTTCCCACTCCTTTACTGTAAAACAACCCCAATCACTCATAAACACAAGAGGAGTAGAAGGTGGAGGAGGAGAAGGAGGGAGGAGGAGAGTGTGTGTGTGTCTGTGTGTGAGAGAGAGTGATAGAGAGAGAAAGAGGAAGGAGGGAGGGGGAGAGATTCTCAACACCACTGTTTACTCTTTTACTGTGTTTGGGTTTAGGATGATAAGTGTTACAGTGTATAAACTCAGCTGGTCGGACAGTTTCAACCTACAATGGAAAGTGGACAGCGAGAATGGGGGGATGAGGGGTGTGTGTGTGTGTGTGTGTGTGTGTGTGTGTGTGTGTGTGTGTGTGTGTGTGTGTGCGTGCCTAATTACACAGAAACCACAGGAAAACCCTGGATGCATTAGTTCATTCTCTAGTTGTCTTTTCCAACGTACTGTGGCCTCTCTCTTTCTGGCAATCTCTCTCTCTCTCTCTCTCTCTCTCTCTCTCTCTCTCTCTCTCTCTCTCTCTCTCTCTCTCTCTCTCTCTCAATCCTATTTCCCAGACTATTATGCTTGCATATTTCAATTGACACGAAGCGAGGGAGGAGAGAGAGGAGAGGAAGGAGGCATGAGGCGAAAATAATAAAAAAGCACACAAGGAGGTCAGTGAGAGCCATTTCTTTCTTTCACACCATGTGGTACCATAAGATATTCATTTTCTCTTGGTTTCTCTACCTCCCTTCCACCCCTTTGATTTTCTTTGTCATCAGTGTCAGTGAACTGAGGAATGTATTCCAGGTCAGAGCACGGCCTACAGTATCCTGTCTCCATTCAAATCAGTTTCCCTACAACTAAGTGTACAGAGTGCCACTGAACAAACGTCATGACTGGGCAGTAATGAATTTGCCAGAAAAGCAGTTTCTCTTTCCTTGCCACCGTTGCCTGCTATGCTTTCTCTGTAGGTGGTTGGTTCCTAAGTTTGCTCTTAAGCAATTTGTAGAATTAAATGGTATTTTATACAAATCAGATTACTAGATACATATCCAGACTTTTTACAGACGTGGGTATAGGCAGTTACATAGTAAGGCAACTGTGTGGTCCTCTGTAGCTCTATTGGTAGAGCATGGCGCTTGTAACGCCAGGGTAGTGGGTTCGATCCCCGGGACCACCCATACGTAAAAATGTATGCGCACATGACTGTAAGTTGCTTTGGATAAAAGCGTGTGCTAAATGGCATATTATTATTATAACTGGATCCACAACACTTTGAGTCAAGAGCCAGCACAAATTATGAATTGAATTAGATAATTGATTGAATTATTAACCAATCAAGAAGGGAGCTGCAGTGAAACCGATCTCCACCTGGCTTTCTCCTCCCGCCCTCAGCCAGGGTCTCTATTAAGCCTGAAAGGATTGTTTAACAGTGCACAATGCTTCTGAGTTAAGACATTCTCATCATAAAAACAACACTGCGGTTGTATTTAAAAATGCTAAGCATTCTTGCACGCTGGTGTTGCATCCCAAACAGCACTCTGTTCACTATATAGTGCACTACTGTTGACCAGGGTCCACAGGGCTCTGGTCAAAACTAGTGCACTTTGTAGGGAATAGGGTGCCATTTGGGATTTCAGAATTCATTCATTCCATGTGGGAGCAATTCTGCAGCCTGGTCATTCTTTGTGGGAGCAATTCTGCAGCCTGGTCATTCCATATGAGAGCAATTCTGCAGCCTGGTCATTCCATGTCACATGCTGCTGTTTGCTTGTCACTTAGATGTTTTGCTTTTTTGCTTTTCAAGACATACAGTATGTCTTTGCTGTTTAGGGCTGCACTTATGAAGATGATGACTCAATGCCAGTCAAGCTGTCAGAGTGGCCCCCATCACACACAAAATCAAATCTAAGTTTATCGGTCGTGTACACAGATTTGCAGATGTTATCGCAGATGCAGCGAACTGCTTTTGTTGCTTCAACAGTGCAGTTCAAACTAAAATAAAAATTACTAGAATACAGCTGATACAGATGAAGTCAGAAGTTTACATACACCTTAGCCAAATACATTTAAACTCAGTTTTTCACAATTCCTGACATTTAATCGTAGTAATAATTCCCTGTCTTAGGTCAGTTAGGATCACCACTTTATTTTAAGAATGTGAAATGTCAGAATAATAGTAGAGAGAATTATTTATTTCAGCTTTTATTTCTTTCATCACATTCCCAGTGGGTCAGAAGTTTACATACACTCAATTAGTATTTGGTAGCATTGCCTTTAGATTGTTTAACTTGGGTCAAACGTTTCGGGTAGCCTTCCACAAGCTTCCCACAATAAGTTGGGTGAACTTTGCCCCATTCCTCCTGACAGAGCTGGTGTAACTGAGTCAGGTTTGTAGGCCTCCTTGCTCACACACGCTTTTTCAGTTCTGCCCACACATTTTCTATAGGATTGAGGTCAGGGCTTTGTGATGGTCACTCCAATACCTTGACTTTGTTGTCCTTAAGCCATTTTGCCACAACTTTGGAAGTATGCTTGGGGTCATTGTCCATTTGGAAGACCCATTTGCGACCAAGCTTTAACTTCCTGACTGATGTCTTGAGATGTTGCTTCAATGTATCCACATAATTTTCCTTCCTCATGATGCCATCTATTTTGTGAAGTGCACCAGTCCCTCCTGCAGCAAAGCACCCCCACAGCATGATGCGGGGGTGCCGTGCTTCACGGTTGGGATGGTGTTCTTCGGCTTGCAAGCCACCCCCTTTTTTCTCCAAACATAACGATGGTCATTATGGCCAAACAGTTATATTTTTGTTTCATCAGACCAGAAGACATTTCTCAAAAAAGTACGATCTTTGTTCCCCATGTGCAGTTGCAAACCGTAGTTTGGCTTTTTTATGGTGGTTTTGGAGCAGTGGCTTCTTCTTTGCTGAGCGGCCTTTCAGGTTATGTCGATATAGGACTCGTTTTACTGTGGATATAGATACTTTTGTACCTGTTTCCTCCAGCATCTTCACAAGGTCCTTTGCTGTTGTTCTGGGATTGATTTGCACTTTTTGCACCAAAGTACGTTCATCTCTAGGAGACAGAACGCGTCTCCTTCCTGAGCGGTATTACGGCTGCGTGGTCCCATGGTGTTTATGCTTGCCTACTATTGTTTGTACAGATGAACGTGGTACCTTCAGGCATTTGGAAATTGCTCCCAATGATGAACCAGACTTGTGGAGGTCTACAATTTTCTTTCTGAGGTCTTGGCTGATTTCTTTTGATTTTCCCATGATGTCAAGCAAAGAGGCACTGAGTTTGAAGGTAGGCCTTGAAATACATCCACAGGTACACCCCCAATTGACTCAAATTATGTCAATTAGCCTATCAGAAGCTTATAAAGCCATGACATCATTTTCTGGAATTTTCCAAGCTGTTTAAAGGCACAGTCAACTTAGTGTATGTAAACTTCTGACCCACTGGAATTGTGATACAGTGAATTATAAGTGAAATAATCTGTCTGTAAACAATTGTTGGAAAAATTACTTGTGTCATGCACAAAGTAGATGTCCTAACCGACTTGCCAAAACTATAGTTTGTTAACAAGAAATGGTGTGGTTGAAAAACGAGTTTTAATGACTCCAACCTAAGTGTATGTAAACTTCCGACTTCAACTGTGCATATAAAGTGGATGAAACAGTATGTACAGTACCAGTCAAAAG
Source organism: Coregonus lavaretus (assembly GCF_964263955.1). Lineage (NCBI taxonomy): Eukaryota > Metazoa > Chordata > Actinopteri > Salmoniformes > Salmonidae > Coregonus > Coregonus lavaretus. Next base: position 135,779 of record NW_028166494.1, on the reverse strand, counting down.
TTTGGACACAATTACAGACACCCTACTCATTCAAGGGTTTTACATTGTAGAATAATAGTGACGACATCAAAACTATGACATAACACATATGGAATCATGTAGTAACCAAAAAAGTGTTAAACAAATCAAAATATATGTTTTATTTGATTCTTCAAATAGCCACCCTTTGCCTTGATGACAGCTTTGCACACTCTTGGCATTCTCTCAACCAGCTTTACCTGGAATGCTTTTCCAACAGTCTTGAAGGAGTTCCCACATATGCTTAGCACTTGTTGGCTGCTTTTCCTTCACTCTGCCGTCCGACTCATCCCAAACCATCTCAATTGGGTTGAGGTCGGGGGATTGTGGAGGCCAGGTCATCTGATGCAGCACTCCATCACTCTCCTTCTTGGTCAAATAGCCCTCATACAGCCTGGAGGTGTTCGGTCGTTGTGCTGTTGAAAAACAAATGATAGTCCCACTAAACCCAAACCAGGTGGTAGTGTAAACGTTATTAAAGTGACCAGTGTTCAATGAATCTATGTACATAGGGCAGCAGTCTCTAAGGTGGAGTGTAGAGTACCGGGTGGTAGCCTGCTAGTAACAGTGACTAAGGTTCAGGGCAGGGTACTGGGCGGAGGCCGGCTAGTGGTGACTGTTTCACAGTCTGATGTTCTGGAGATATAAGCTGTTTCTCAGTGTCTCGGTCCAAGCTTTGATGCACCTGTACTGTCTCCGTCTTCTAAATGGTAGTGGTGCGTCTCCTGTCGACAGGATGCTGCCTCAGGGACTCTCAATCTGTGGTGCGACGAGGTTCATGTCCCCACTTCCCTCTCGTTTGGGTTTTTATGGTCCTAGAGCCTTTGTGTTCCTGGTGGGATTCTGGTTAGACATGGGTTCCTAACCTTAACTCACCCTACAGGCTGTGGCTGTACAAACACCCTCCATTGTTCGAAGACGAGGTGCAGACCAAGATTACACACAGAGAATAATGCTATCAGTGGCTGTTGTGTTATTCTTTAGGTAGCTAATTTCAAGGGGATGTTTGCTTTTTCAGGTGCTGTACATGTTTTTGGGGAAGTGATCCATCCAACACATTAAACTTCTTTACACACCTAAAGCTGTCTCTCTTGTTTGTGTTTTTTGCACACTGGATAAGCGGATACTTATAAGTGCATACATTTAGAATCAAGACAGGTTAAATATTTTAGTGCACACAGTCCTGACAATCCCAAGCCACTACATACTGTATATCACTAGACTAAATAAAGTTGTGGCCAAAAACATTGGCACCCTTGCACTTCCTTCAAATAATGCACAATTTCTTCCAGAAAACTGTTGAAATTAACAAATATTTTGGTATCCACATATGTATGTCTTTGGTTTGCAGTTGAACGAAACAAAAAAAATCTGAATAATTTACTAAATGTTAGCTTATTCCACAAAGACATCCTAAAATGGCCGGACAATATTATTGGCACCTTCTAGAAGTAGTTAGAAATAATTTGATCTCAAGCAGGTGATTCTCCTTTACTTTGGAATTGAACTTACCTGTGGTGAGTTGCAGTTGCCTGCAATATAAAAATCACTCATTCAATCAGTTTGAATAGAGAAAAGGGCTCATTCTCCTGTATCGCAATGAGCATGGAGAAAATAAAGAAAATTCTCTGGTTATCTGAGGAGGTCAGACACAAGATTGTAGCCAAGCATTGACAATCTCAACCTGTCCCTGACTGAGTCTGTAATACCAACAAGTTTCAAGCAGACACCATAGTCCCTGTGCCCAAGATCACTAAGGTAACCTGCCTAAATGACTACTGACCCGTACCACTCACGTCTGTAGCTATGAAGTGCTTTGAAAGGCTGGTCATGGCTCACATCAACACCATTATCCCAGAAACAGCGCCGGAGAAGATGGCTGCCGTTTTACAGCCCTCTAACCAATTGTACTATTATGTGTGTTTTTCCGCGTTATTTGTAATTTATTTTGTACATAATGTTTCTGCCATCGTCTCTTATAACCAAAAAGAGCTTCTGGATATCAGGACAGCGATTACTCACCTCGCATTGGACGAAGATTTTTTCTTCAACGAGGCGGCCGCGAAGGATATCATACAGACACCCGACAAGGCCCAGATCCCCGTCATTCGCGTGAGGAAGAGACGGAGATATCGCGGACGCAGATCCGGGTGCCTTGTAAGGATCCGACGGCGAGCGAGTAAACTGCCTCTTCCATCAATCCTATTAGCCAACGTTCAAGCTTTTGAGAATAAAATGGACGATTTAAGATTACGGTTATCCTACCAACGGGACATTAAAAACTGTAATATCTTATGTTTCACGGAGTCGTGGCTGAACGACAACAATGATAACATTCATCTAGCAGGCTATACGCTACATCGGCAGGACAGAACGTCTGACTCTGGTAAGACAAGGGGTGGCGGTCTGTGTATATTTGTAAACAACAGCTGGTGCACAAAATCAAATACTAAGGAAGTCTCAAGGTTTTGCTCGCCTGAGGTAGAGTATCTTATGATAAGCTGTAGACCACACTATTTACCAAGAGAGTTTTCATCTATATTTTTCATAGCTGTCTATTTACCACCACAAACCAATGCTGGCATTAAGATTGCACTGAATGAGTTGTACAAGGCCATTAATCAACAGGAAAACGCTCATCCAGATGCAGCGCTCCTAGTGGCCGGGGACTTTAATGCAGGGAAACTTAAATCCGTTCTACCTAATTTCTACCAGCATGTTAAATGTGCAACCAGAGGGAAAAAAACTCTAGACCACCTTTACTCCACACACAGAGACGCATACAAAGCTCTCCCTCGCCCTCCATTTGGCAAATCTGACCATAACTCTATCCTCCTGATTCCTGCTTATAAGCAAAAACTGAAGCAGGAAGCACCAGTGATTCGGTTAATAAAAAAGTGGTCAGATGACGCAGATGCTAAGCTACAGGACTGTTTTGCTAGCACAGACTGGAACATGTTCCGGGATTCTTCAGACAGCATTGAGGAGTACACCACATCAGTCACTGGCTTCATCAATAAGTGCATCGATGATGTCGTCCCCACAGTGACCGTACGTACATACCCCAACCAGAAGCCATGGATTACAGGAAACATCCGCACTGAGCTAAAGGGTAGAGCTGCCGCTTTCAAGGAACGGGACTCTAACCCGGACGCTTATAAGAAATCCCGCTATGACCTCCGACGAACCATCAAACAGGCAAAGAGTCAATACAGGTCTAAGATTGAATCATACTACACTGGCTCTGACGCTCGTCGGATGTGGCAGGGCTTGAAAACTATTACAGACTACAAAGGGAAGCACAGCCGCGAGCTGCCCAGTGACACAAGCCTACCAGACGAGCTAAACCACTTCTATGCTCGCTTCGAGGCAAGCAACACTGAAGCATGCATGAGAGCACCAGCTGTTCCGGATGACTATGTGATCACGCTCTCCGTAGCCGATGTGAGTAAGACTTTTAAGCAGGTCAACATTCACAAGGCCGCAGGGCCAGACGGATTACCAGGACGTGTACTCCGAGCATGTGCTGACCAACTGGCAAGTGTCTTCACTGACATTTTCAACATGTCCCTGACTGAGTCTGTAATACCAACATGTTTCAAGCAGACCACCATAGTCCCCGTGCCCAAGAACTCTAAGATAACCTGCCTAAATGACTACCGACCCGTAGCACTGACGTCTGTAGCCATGAAGTGCTTTGAAAGACTGGTCATGGCTCACATCAACAGCATAATCCCAGAAACCCTAGACCCACTCCAATTTGCATACCGCCCCAACAGATCCACAGATGATGCAATCTCTATCGCACTCCACACTGCCCTTTCCCACCTGGACAAGAGGAACACCTACGTGAGAATGCTATTCATTGACTACAGCTCAGCATTCAACGCCATAGTGCCCTCTAAGCTCATCACTAAGCTAAGGATCCTGGGACTAAACACCTCCCTCTGCAACTGGATCCTGGACTTCCTGACGGGCCGCCCCCAGGTGGTAAGGGTAGGTAACAACACATCTGCCACACTGATCCTCAACACGGGGGCCCCTCAGGGGTGCGTGCTCAGTCCCCTCCTGTACTCTCTGTTCACCCATGACTGCATGGCCAGGCACGACTCCAACACCATCATTAAGTTTGCCGACGACACAACAGTGGTAGGCCTGATCACCGACAACGATGAGACAGCCTATAGGGAGGAGGTCAGAGATCTGGCCGTGTGGTGCCAGGACAACAACCTCTCCCTCAACGTGACCAAGACAAAGGAGATGATTGTGGACTACAGGAAAAAAAAGAGGACTGAGCACGCCCCCATTCTCATCGACGGGGCTGTAGTGGAACAGGTTGAGAGCTTCAAGTTCCTTGGTGTCCACATCACCAACGAACTATCATGGTCCAAACACACCAAGACAGTCGTGAAGAGGGCACGACAAAGCCTATTCCCCCTCAGGAGACTAAAAAGATTTGGCATGGGTCCTCAGATCCTCAAAAAATTCTACAGCTGCACCATCGAGAGCATCCTGACTGGTTGCATCACCGCCTGGTATGGCAACTGCTTGGCCTCTGACCGCAAGGCACTACAGAGGGTAGTGCGTACGGCCCAGTACATCACTGGGGCAAAGCTTCCTGCCATCCAGGACCTCTATACCAGGCGGTGTCAGAGGAAGGCCCTCAAAATTGTCAAAGACTCCAGCCACCCTAGTCATAGACTGTTCTCTCTGCTACCGCACGGCAAGCGGTACCGGAGTGCCAAGTCTAGGTCCAAAAGACTTCTCAACAGCTTCTACCCCCAAGCCATAAGACTCCTGAACAGCTAATCATGGCTACCCGGACTATTTGCACTGCCCCCCCACCCCATCCTTTTTACGCTGCTGCTACTCTGTTAAGTATTTATGCATAGTCACTTTAACTCTACCCACATGTACATATTACCTCAACTACCTCAACTAGCCGGTGCCCCCGCACATTGACTCTGCAACGGTACCCCCCTGTATATATAGCCTCCCTACTGTCACTTTATTTTACTTCTGCTCTTTTTTTCTCAACACTTTTTTTTGTTGTTGTTTTATTCTTACTTTTTTTGTTTAAAATAAATGCACTGTTGGTTAAGGGCTGTAAGTAAGCATTTCACTGTAATGTCTGCACCTGTTGTATTCGGCGCATGTGACCAATAAAATTTGATTTGATTTGAAAATCCCTAGACCCACTCCAATTTTTCGCCCCAACAGATCCACAGATGATACAATCTCTACTGCACTCCACACTGCCCTTTCCCCCCTGGACAAAAGGAACACCTACATGAGAATGCTATTCATTGACTACAGCCCAGCATTCAACACCATACTGCCCTCAAAGCTCATCACTAAGCTAAGGACCCTGGGACTAAACACCTCCCTCTGCAACTGGATCCTGGACTTCCTGACGGGCCGCCCCCAGGTGGTAAGGGTAGGTAACAACACATCTGCCACGCTGATCCTCAACACGGGGGTCCCTCAGGGGTGCATGCTCAGTCCCCTCCTGTACTCCCTGTTCACCCATCACTGCATGGCCAAGCACAACTCCAACACCATCATTAAGTTTGCCGATGACACAACAGTGGTAGGCCTGATCACCGACAACGATGAGACAGCCTATAGGGAGGAGGTCAGAGACATGGCCGTGTGGTGCCAGGATAACAACCTCTCCCTCAACGTGATCAAGACAAAGGAGATGATTGTGGACTACAGGAAAGGAGGACCGAGCACGCCCCCATTCTCATTGACGGGGCTGTAGTGGAGCAGGTTGAGAGCTTCAAGTTCCTTGGTGTCCACATCACCAACAAACTATCATGGTCCAAACACACCAAGACAGTCGTGAAGAGGGCACGACAAAGCCTATTCCCCCTCAGGAGACTGAAAAGATTTGGCATGGGTCCTCAGATCCTCAAAAAGTTCTACAGCTACACCATCGAGAGCATCCTGGCTAGTTGCATTACCTCCTGGTATGGCAACTGGTCGGCCTTCGACCGCAAGACACTAGAGAGGGTAGTTCGTACGGCCCAGTACATCAGAGGAAGGCCCTAAAAATTGCAAAAGACTCCAGCCACTCTAGTCATAGACTGTTCTCTCTGCTACCGCACGGCAAGCGGTACCCGAGCGCCAAGTCTAGGTCCAAAAGGCTTCTTAACAGCTTCTACCCCCAAGCCATAAGACTCCTGAACAGCTATCCTTTTATTTATTTTTTAAACTAGGCAAGTCAGTTAAGAACAAATTCTTATTTACAATGACGGCCTACACCGACCAAACCTGTACAATGCTGGGCCAATTGTGCGCCGCTCTATGGGACTCCCAATCACAGCCGGTTGTGATACAGCCTGGAATCGAACCAGGGGGTCTGTAGTGACGCCTCAAGCACTGAGATGCAGTGCCTTAAACCGCTGCGCCACTCGGGAACCCTGACTATTTGCATCCCCCCCCCTCTTTTTACACTGATGCTACTCTCTGTTTATTAACTTTAATTATTTCTTATTTTTCTATTTTCTTATTTTTTTATTTGTACTAATCTATTTTTCTCTTAACATACATTTTCCTTAAAACTGCATTGTTGGTTAAGGGCTTATAAGTAAGCATTTCACTGTAAGGGCTACACCTGTTGTATTCAGCACATGCGACAAATAACATTTGATTTGATTTGATTTGATCTCAAGGCTACAAGTCCATCTCCAGAGACCTTGATGTTCCTGTTTCCTCCATACGTAATGTTATCAAGAAGTTTAAAGCCCATGCCACTGTAGCCAATCTCCCCGGACGTGGCCGCAAGAGAAAACTTTATGTAAGATTGCAGCGAAGGATCGTTCGAATGGTGGAGAAAGAACCTCGATATACTGCAACACAGATTCAAGCTGACATTCAGACACAAGGTTTGACAGTTTCAACTTGCACCATCAGTCGCCAACTCAATAAAAGGGGGTTATATGGTAGGAGACCCAGGAGGACCCCACTGCTGAGAGAGAGACATAAGAAAGCCCAACTGCAATTTGCCAAAACACACCTGAAAATGCCAAAATCCTTCTGGGAGAATGTCCTGTGGACAGATGAGACCAAATTATAGATTTTTGGTAAAGCACACCATCTCTGTGTTTACAGAAAACAAAATGAACACCTTCCCTACAGTCAAACATGGAGGAGGTCCAGTGATGTTTTGGGGTTGCTTTGTTGCCTCTGCCACTGGGTGCCTTGAACGTGTGCATGGCATCATGAAATCAGGAGAATACCAAGGCATTTTGCGCGCCATGTCGGACCCAGTGTCATAAAGATGGGTCTCCGTCGAAGGTCATGGGTCTTCCAGCAGGACCCCAAACACACTTCAAAAAGCACCCAGGAGTGGTTCAAGACAAAACACTGGACTGTTCTGAAGTGGCCAGCAATGAGTCCAGATCTAAATCCCATTGAAAACTTGTGGAGAGATCTGAAAACAGCAGTTGGGAGAAGACACCCTTCAAATCTGGGAGAACTGGAGCAGTTTGCACAAGAGGAGTGTGCCAGTCTGCCAGTACAGAGGTGCAGGAAGCTCATCAACGGCTATAAGAAGCGCTTGATTGCAATTATTTTGACCAAAGGGTGTGCTACCAAATATTAATTCTAGGGTGTCAATAATTTTGTCAATGCCATTTTTGTTTATTTTCTGATTTAAATTGATATATTAAGTTCTGAATCAAAAACAAAGGTTCTGTAATATTAACAGTGCAATAAAGAATTGTGGAGACCAAATTGTGAGTCACTTGAAAAAAGTACAAGGGTGCCAATATTTTTGGCCACGACTGTATGTGGAGGAAAGCCCAGCCCTTCGTGCTTCATCCTAAATATTTGTATCAGTTAAGGGCATATTTTCTTGTTCGGCGGGGACGTCACCAATGCATTGCTGGGATAATATTTAGCCAGGTGCTGAGCGTAGGTCAGGAGACATTTATACGCTCCAGTGCTTTATGGAATCCTTATCCCTCCTCAGCAGGACAGAACAAGAGATAGAGAGAGAGAGAGAGAGATAGAGAGAGACAGAGACAGACAGAGACAGACAGAGACAGACAGAGAGAGAGAGACAGATACAGTGATAGATACACACCAGTGCGTCTGACAATGGTTGTTAAATTCAGTACCACACATCTATTGTAAATCAACTTTGATAATCTGGTATTCCCAAACAATTTGTAAAATAGATCATCACATTTTGGATCGTAAGACCTTCATGCCACAGTAAAGGAAATCTAAAGAGCGCTCCTAAATTCCTGCCCTTGGAATGTGTTTGGAGACATATGCTTTACATATGTGGCCAGGCCCAGGCCCATGTCCTGCTTTATTTGGTTAACCAGACGCTCACTGGCGTGTAACATAGTTGTGGTTGAAATGAGGGGAGGCTTTTTCACTGTCCAGGCCCTACCTCACCACACCCCACCTGCCTATGTCCGTGGTGTGTCAGTGTTTGTGTGTGTCAAGTCCTTTACAGTGTGTTCATTTTAGAGTGCTTCTCTCTCTCTCTCTCTCTCTCTCTCTCTCTCTCTCTCGCTCTCTCTCTCGCTCTCTCTCTCTCTCTCTCTCTCTCTGTGTGTGTGTGTGTGTGTCAAATAAACCATCCAGCTTACTTACAAGCTCTTCCTCAACAATGTAGAGTATGTATTGGGCATACTCGAACACACCTGTATGTATTATCACTGTTATGTTAAGTTTGGAGTGGACAGAGAGAGAAAGAAACAAAGAAAGAGAGAAAGAGAGAGGGGGATGTTGGGTGTAAGAAGAAAGAAGGAATGAAAAAAAGAGAGAGAGAGAGAGAGCGAGAGAGAGAGAGATTTGAGTTTTAAATAATCTTTATTGGGTCTGGGAGCCCACCACACAATAAATACTCATACAAAACCGTAGTTACACATCAATTAAAAACACAACTCCAATTCCTCCTCCACAGTAACTAAACACAACAGCCTCTGAATACCCCATATACTCATAAACAGATCAATATTGTTGACAAGTTTATAATAGGCAAACTCAACCCTTAGTCTCGCTGCCAACATTCCCTCCAGCATTCCCACCACATCCACAGACCCCTGTCCCCGAATACTGTTTTTTCGGGTCTTCCATATTGCTAATTTTGCTGCCCCTAACACAAAATTAAGCAACACAACTACACCGTTTTGACTAAACCTGTACTTTGGCCCAAATATATACAGTTGGGAAGAGAAAACCTCTCCCAACGTTGAGAACCAATTAGTGATCAGGTCAATCATCAACCTGGGACACTGTAAAAACAGATGTGCCAGAGTTTCAGACTCAGCACAGAATGGACACCCCTCCCCAACAGTAAGATCCAGGTGTACCAGTGTCACGATCGTCATTTAATGAAGCGGGCCAAGGCGCAGCGTGATATGCGTACATTCTTTATTAGATAGTACACCACGAACAAAAACAATAAACGATACGTGAAGTCCAAGGTTAACAAACACAAACCTTACACGGAACAAGATACCACACCACACAAATGCCAAACGACTACCTAAGTATGGTTCCCAATCAGAGACAACAAGCAACAGCTGATTCACGTTGCCTCTGATTGAGAACCACCCCGGCCAACATAGAAACACAAAACATAGAAACTAACACCCTGGCTCAACCTTAAAGAGTCCCCAGAGCCAGGGCGTGACAGTCAGATACATGTTGGTGGCTATGGCTCCATGTATTATCCTCCATTGGAGGTCAGCTGTCCTCTTGTCAATAGGCAGTTTGTATAATGATCGCCACCAGCCTTTTGGGGAAGCACCTGGACCAAGCACACCCGCCCACCTCGTCGATTTTACCCCTTCCAGGGAAGAGGCATGAGACACCTTTACACATATTATGTATATGGCCTTCTTTCCCACCTCCTTGAACTCCCCCAGCTCTGGGGTATCGAAGGAAAGCAGCATCCCCACGTCCTCCTCCAATGCCCCCACCGCAGCACTAACAATCAGTGCAGGGAACACATAATCCAGACCCTCCTTCCACCGATCAGAATTGGAAGTGTCAGTCACATACTGCAGATGAAGTACTGGCAAGGAGTCACAGACCTCAGCGACGACCTTCCTCAGTAGGCGAGACGATCGGATCCCCGCTCTTTCTCCCAGCTCCTCCAATGACCTATTCCTGTTCCGCATCAGATGACCCAGCTTCGTACACCCCACGCCTAACAGGCATGAACGTAGGCTAGCTGAACCCAGAACACGGGACTGGATGGCAGTGTTGTGAAAAAGAGGCTATTCAAAAAGCCACATCCCTGGTGGCGTGCAGGCCTTACGGGACTTGACCAGAACTCTCCAAGCCTGCATAACAGACTCATAAAACGGAGTCAGGCCAGGCAACTCACCTCCCTCCAGCTTTAAGAGGAAAAGGTGCTTGTCTAAGCCCAAACAGCCTGCTCTCCTCATCAATATGTAGGCTGTGTCAACCCAGCTAGAACCGTCACTGTACAACAGTCTCTGGGCTGCTTGAAGCCGGAAAGCCATGATCCTAGTGGAAATGTCCACCAGGCCTTGCCCACCCTCGTGCAGTGGCAGGTACCGGGCTGCAGCTTTAATCCAACGTTGTCCAGACCAGAAGAAATTGACAAGGGTCCTCTGAAGCTCTTGTATCAGACCCTTTGGTGGCTGCAAAATCATTAGTCTATGCCACAGGGTAGAGGCAGCAAGATTATTAGCCACCATACCCTTCCCCTATAAGACAGCTGGGGCAGCACCCATTTCCATCTTGACAGTCTGGCACACACTTTCTCCACTACACCCTCCCAGTTCTTTTTCTGAAAGAAATCGGAGCCTAGAAAACCCCCCAAAGTCTTCATCCCATCTCTGCCCCACTGAAGCCCCTTGGTAACCGTGGAGCGGACCCCATCTGAAGCTGACCTGCCCACAGCGCTTAACTCTTTCCCCAATTGACTCTAGCTGAGGCCCCCTCATACACCTTTAAAGCGTTTGAGAGAACCTTAACATCCTCACCCCCTGTAATAAAAACTGTCACGTCATCTGCATACGCAGACAGTGCTATCGTGGGACCCTTCAATACACCTGGCACAGAGAAACCAATAAGCTTTGCTCTTAAAAAACAAAGCATTGGTTCAATCGCCAGACTATATAACTGCCCTGAAATTGGGCATCCCTGCCTGATGCCCCTTTGACAGGGATGGGGCAACTCAAACCACCCCCCACCTTCACCATACACGAGGCCCCAGCATACAGTAAATTCATCCAAGACAAAAAAAACATCCCCAAACCCAAAGGCTTTCATTGTTTTAAACAAGTACTGGTGGTCCACATGATCAAAAGCCTTCTCCTGATCCAAAGAAAGTAAACCCACATTTACATCAGACAGTTTACAAATGTCTAAAACATCTCTTATTAGAAACAAGTTGTCAACAATAGAGCGATCAGGTACACAGTACGACTGGTTCTTGTGGACCAACAATCCCAGATACTCTTTCAACCTGTTTGAGAGACATTTAGAAACAATTTTATATTCTGCACACAGCAAAGCAACAGGTCTCCAATTTTTTATGAGAGCCAAATCCCCCTTTTTTGGCAACAGTGAAAGTACCGCACGTTGACAAGATACAGGAAGAGAGCCATCATGAAAAGATTCACACACCACTTCATAAAAATCCTCCCCAATAGACCCCCAAAAGTGCTTATAAAACTCAGATGGTAAACCATCAATGCCAGGGGCTCGGCCTGTTGAGAGCTGCATAACTGCTGTGGACAGCTCGTGCAGTGTAATGTCCAATACGACTCTTTGCTCAGGTCCCAATTGAGGAAGACCGTGTAACAACTGTTCAGTACACAGAGAGTCACAATCCTCCGCCTTATAGAGGGCAGAGTAGAAATCCACGGCATGTTGACGCATTTCACTGTCATCCGTGGTCACCTTCCCATCAGGGAGACGAAGGCAGACCATCTGTTTACGTTGCAATGTCGACTGTCCTAGGTTTTAAAAAAAGCACTAGGAGCATCCATATCCTTGAGGGAAGCGAAACGAGACCTAATCAAGGCACCCTTCACTCTTTCATGCAGAAACGACCTCAGTTCATGTTTCTTGTCCTGTAAGTTCATGACTAGTCCGGGGTCATTCTGAGTGAGCAAATTCAATTCAATAGATTTGATGTCCTGTTCAAGGGCCCTGATAGTCTCTTTAACTTCAATACTAGACAGAGCAGTATACTGTTGACAAAATAATCGTATTTGGGCCTTCCCAACCTCCCACCATTGTCTCAAGGACTCAAAATTCCCTTTTGTAACCCTCCATTTTTCCCAAAACAACAAAAACCTTTCACAAAACATGACATCATGTAACAATTTAACATTAAAATACCAATAAGATGATGACCTTCGTGGACAGGACAAGTGAATATCAACAGTGACAATATGGTGATCAGAGAAACCCACAGGAGTAATGTCACACCTTCCAACCCTACTACAGTATTGCTCAGACACATACAACCTGTCTAACCTTGCTGCATTGACATGACATTCATTAACTTTTAGCCATGTGTACTGCCTAACTTTTGCATTCCTTACTCTCCACACATCAGAAAGCTCAAACTCAGTTAACAGACCAGACAGGCAAGTGGCTGACCGCAGGTGAGGTTCTTCAGCGGTGCGATCAACAGTAAAATCCACTGTACAGTTCCAGTCCCCTCCTAAAACCATAGACCCCTTTTGGTCACACTGTCTTAAGGTTTCCTTTATTTGATCAAAACCAACAATACGCTCTGTACCCTCATTAGGAGCATAAACACTCAAACAAACAAACAAAAACCCCATAACATCCACCTTGACCAATAAAACCTGACCCTTGACAATCTCTGTTGTAGATACCACAGTCACCCCTAAACCTGAAGAAAACAAGATTGCCACCCCAGCACTGAAATTAGTACCATGACTGAGTATATGCTGCCCCTCCCACCACATACCCCAGTCAACCTCATTTTCCTCATCACTATGTGTCTCCTGTAGGAAAACTACATTAAGCCTTTTCTTTTATTACTTCTAATACCCAAGCCCTCTTATTCCTGTCCCTTCCTCCATTAATATTGAGAGAATCTACCCTTAGTATCTCCATATAGAAAAGAAAAAGGAAAAGCAGAAGATACCACAGAGAAACCAGACAAAGAGAATAAAACACCCTATGAGGCATAATCATCATCATTATTTCAATGTTCTCTTAACTTGACCACGTTTCCCACCACCTTTTGCTGCTGCAACAGCAGTAACACGTTTCCTCA